>NC_092769.1:76276635-76336635 GCF_047496795.1 Chiloscyllium punctatum
CTCCTGTCCTTGATTGATGTGACAGATCTTTGAAAGGTTTAGCATTGGCCTACCTTGTAGTAGTTAATGAGATTCAGATACTGCAGAGTTGAGATCACATCCTCCTTCTTGATGCTGGTTAATTCACTGATCTCACTGAAATGAAAGGTTAAAGATTGAGAGTTTGTAGGTTCAGCAAAAGCTGCTGATATTAGACTGAGAAACTGTCCACAAGAATAAGGTCTGGCTGGTGACTGGTTCTCCTCCCACACCATTCTGAGTCTTTGGTGCGAAGGGGGGGGCGTCATTGCTGCTGGGGGTCACTGCCGCGGGAGTGGGGGGGTCACTGCTGCGGGGGGTCATTGATGCTGGGGTCACTGCTGCGGGGGGTCATTGCTACAGGGGTCACTGACGCTGGGGTCATTGCTGCTGGGGGTCACTGCCGCGGGGGAGGGGGGGGTGTCACTGCTGCGGGGGGTCATTGATGCTGGGGTCACTGCCATGGGGGTCATTGCTGCGGGGGTCACTGCCGCGGGGGAGGGGGGGGGGTGTCACTGCTGCGGGGGGGTCATTGATGCTGGGGTCACTGCCATGGGGGTCATTGCTGCGGGGGTCACTGATGCGGGGGAGGGGGGTCACTGCCGCGAGGGTCATTGCCGCGGGGTGTCACTGATGCTGGGGTCATTGCTGCGGGGGTCACTGAGGCGGGGGTCACTGCTGCTGGGGGTCACTGCCGCGGGGAAGGGGGGTGTCACTGCTGCGGGGGGTCATTGATGCTGGGGTCACTGCCATGGGGGTCATTGCTGCGGGGGTCACTGCCGCGGGGTGTCACTGACGCAGGGGTCATTGCCACGGGATGGTCATTGCTGCGGGGGGGGGTCACTGATGCTGGGGTCATTGCTGCGGGGGGGGGTCACTGACACTGGGGTCATTGCTGCGGGGGGGGGGGGGGGGTCACTGACGCTGGGGTCATTGCCGCGGGGGGGGGTCACTGACGCTGGGGTCATTGCCGCGGGTGGGGGGTCACTGCTACCTGTCTGGAGTCTCAGGGTAGCTCAGTCTGGGTCAGAATGACTGATCTCTATCCCTGAGGGACACGTGACCTGTAGAATCATAGAATCCCTGCAGTGTGGAAACAGGCCATTTGGCCCATCGAGTCAACAGCAGCTCTCCGAGCAGCATCCCAAACAGAACTACCCACCAACCCTATCCACGTAACCCCACATTTCTCATGGCTAGTTCACCTTACCCACATACTGTGGGACAATTTCCCATGACCAATCCACCCTGACCTGCACACCCCTGGGCACTATGGGACAATTTCCCATGACCAATCCACCCTAACCTGCACATCCCTGGACACTATGGGACAATTTCCCACGGCCAATCCACCCTAACCTGCACATCCCTGGGCACTATGGGACAATTTCCCACGGCCAATCCACCCTAACCTGTACATCCCTGGACACTATGGGACAGTTCCCCCACGGCCAATCCACCCTAACCTGCACATCCCTGGGCACTATGGGACAATTTCCCACGGCCAATCCACCCTGACCTGTACATCCCTGGACACTATGGGACAGTTCCCCCACGGCCAATCCACCCTAACCTGCACATCCCTGGGCACTATGGGACAATTTCCCATGGCCAATCCACCCTAACCTGCACATCCCTGGGCTGTGGGAGGAAACCCACGCAGACCCGGGGAGGATGTCTGTCTGTGTGAAGTTTGCACTGTCACCTGAAGGTCCTTGGCGCTGTGAGGCACCGTGCCACCCTCCTCACTACAATGACGTGAACTCAGATTCAAATGGTGGGATTTAAACCGATGTCCCCCAAGTTTTCAGCCAGACCTCTGGATTACTGGCCCAGGGAGGTTACAGCTATGCCAGTGTCTCCCTTAACAATTGCCTGTTCATGGAGCACTTTGCAAGAGGCGATGGCCACGTGGTATTATCGCTGGGCTGTTAACCCAGAGACTCCAGGTCATGCTCTGGGGACTCAGGTTCGAAACCTGCTACAGCAGATGGTGGAATCGGAATTCAATAAAAACCTGGAATTAAGAGTCTCATGATGACCATGAATCGATTGTTGAGGGGAAAAAAACCCATCTGGCTCACTAGGGAAAGAAACTTACCTAGTCTGGCCTACAAGTGACTCCAGACCTACAACCTCTGGGCAATAAATGCTGGCCCAGCCAGTGACACCCTCATCCTGTGAACAAATAAAGGCAAAAGTAACCCACAGTAAATTGCCACAAGATGGGAACAGTGCAGAACAGTACCAGGCTGTAGTTTCTGCAGCGTGGGTTTGAGAGCTGAGAGCTGGAGTGGAGATGCTGTCCAGGGCACTGACAGGAACAGACATTGCCGCCTTCCCCTCCCCGGCCCCCATCACCTACTTGATGGTTATCTGTGGCCTCTCTCCATTCTCGGATTTCAGCTCCATCAGAATCTCCAGAATGGTCTGGGACCAGTAGCTGCGGTAGGACAGCAGTCCCAGGTCAGACAACGGTTTCTCTGGGGTTCCCGTTTTCCCTTCAACCTTTGAGAGCTCGTAACCTGGGAACAGAGAAGGTCCACGGTCACGGGTTAACGGGGACAGACATTTACATATCACAGTTTAGAACTCTGGTCAAAACAAGAAGAAGGCAGCATCATCAAAACCGGATGTGAACGACTGACCGCAACTAACTGGACTATTTCAGTTTTAGATTCGATTCCCTACAGTGTGGAAACAGGCCCTTCGGCCCAACCAGTCCATACCGACCCTCCGAAGAGTAACCCACCTAGAACCATTTCCCTCTGACTAATGCACCTAACACTACGGGCAATTTAGCATGGCCAATTCACCTGACCTGCACATCTTTGGACTGTGGGAGGAAACCGGAGCACCCGGAGGAAACCCACACAGACACAGGGAGAATGTGTAAACTCCACATGGAGAGTCACCCGAGGCTAGAATCGAACCCAAGTCCCTGGCGCTGTGAGGCAGCAGTGCTAACCACTGAGGCACTGTGCCAACCCAAATTAATCTCGCTCCACAATTTAATTCAGTCACTCACAACATCAGTTAGATCTCACTCCACAATTTAATATTGATTCATAACACCCCCTCCCTCCCTCCCCCCACCGACCCTCAGTAACAGCAGTGTGTACCAGCTACAAGATACACTGCAGAAACTCCCCAAAGATCCTCAGGCAGCACCTTCCAAACCCACGGCCACTTCCATCCAGAAGGACAAGGGGCAGCAGATACATGGGAACCCCACCCCCTGCAAGTTCCCCTCCGAGCCCCTCACCATCCTGACTTGGAAATATCTCGCCGTTCCCTCAGTCTGGCTGGGTCAGAATCCTGGGATTCCCTCCCTAAGGGACACTGTGGGTCTACCCACAGCACATGGACTGCAGGGGGTCAAGAAGGCAGCTCACCCCCCACCTTCTCAAGGGGGCAACTAGGGATGGGGACATAATTGTCAGCAATATCTACATTTCAAGATTTTTCTCTTGCTTACACTGCAACTGTTACCGTACTGCATGGTGCGTTAGCTTCCTTACTGCAGGAAAGATGCATCACCATGTGATAGAAGCTGTTCACAGGGGGGTGGGGGGTGGGTGTGGGGGGTTACCAGATTTAATAGCTGGAATGGGAGGACTGCCTGACAAGCAAAGGACACGGACAGGGCTGGACCCGCAGCCACTCGTGTTTACAACAGTCAAAGATAACTTGACTGAAACACAGAAGGTCCTGAGGGGGTCTCATTCAAGTAGATGTGGGAGAAATCTTGAATTAGAGCCCAGAAACAAGGCAGAGGTGAGGAGGAATTCTTTTCTCTCCTGATCGGTCTTCCTGAAAAGACGTTGGAAACAGAGTCGCCGAATGTTTTGAAGGTAAAGATGGGTAGAGTCTTGGTAAGGAAGGGGGCTGAGTGTGAAGGAGAGATATAAAGATGTACAGTAATCAGATCAGCCATAATCGTACCGAATGGTAAAGCAGGATTAAATGGGCCAAGTGGCCCACTCCTGGTCCAAGTCCATCTGCCTGTTAGAATGGCCTTACAAGGTAGATCCTGACTAGTTGCTGCTGGCTACAGTCATAGCCAGGAACAGTGTAAGAACAGGGACTGTGGGCTATCTATATGTCGATGCCCCTGCACTGGGACTCAGAACTACCTTGTACCCAGGGGGTTATGCCCAGCTAAAGGGCAGGAAGCAAACACAGAACAAAGAACAGTAGAGGCCCTTCGGCCCTCAATGTTATGCGACCTTTTATCCTACTACATTATACTATCTTCTATGAGCTTATCCAAGAGTCACGCAAACCGTCCTTCTGAAAGGGGTTAAGGGATGAAGGAGAATGAAGGAGGACGCTGGTGTGGAGTCACTCGGGATGTTAGTTCAGACGGCGGGACGGGAAATGGTCTCTTACCTTGGAGGAGTAGCCCACAATGTGATATTTGTTTTAGAACCAGCCATCCCTAGAAGGTGAGGAACAGGATTCCAGTGACAGTGAAGGAATTGCTAGATATTTCCAGTGTAAGCAAAAGCCACGTCTGGGAATGTAGGAGTTGCTGACAATTACTGCCCCCGTCTCTCACCACCCCTCGAAAAGGTGGCAGTGCTGGTTACAAAGCTGCAATCCTTTAGGTGGAGGGAGGGACACCCACCATGCTGCTCAGGAGCAAGTTCCAGCATTTAGACTCTGACGGAAGGAACCGCGATACATTCCCAAGTCAGGACGGCGAGTGGCTTGGCGTGGGACTTGCAGGGACGGGGTGGGGGGTGGGGGTTCCCACATGTCTGTGGCCCTTGACCTTCTAGATGGAAGAGGTCGCGGGTTTGGAAGGTGCAGTCTGCTCTGAGAACGGACAACGAGGAGGAAAGGGAATGTGAGGCTCTACTATGCAAACTGGCAAACACGTACAAAGCTGACCAGTGGATTTTTAAACCTGGAGAGTGGAGACCGAGAGCACCACAGGAGTCTGAAGGACATGCTAACCTCTGTGTGCCTCTCTCTCTCTCTCCCTCTCATTCAGTAACAGCGATTCCTGAACCATAGTAGAGTGAGGAAATGTTGTTACTTACTGAACTCGATGAGCAACTTCCCGTAGCCTCTCCTCTGATATGGTGGCAGTGTTAATATACAAGCCACATTGTAATCTTCGGTTGACTCTTTCTCCTGAGCAGGTGAAAAGAAAGCTGGGTAAAACGAGCTGCCTGACCGACCTGCTGCAAAAACCGATTTCACAGAGAACGCTGTCTGGTGGGTTTTATGCTTGTTGGCACGGAGACGTTAGTATCGGGAAATGACGGAATGGCAAAACTGGGTGGGGCAGGGGGAAGGTGCAACGACTGAAAGGATGTAACTATCAGGAGAGATTTGGGCAGCCTGGGGGCTGCGTTCACTCATAAACAGAAGGCTGAGGAAGTGACCTGATCAAGCCTTTAAAACGAAGGAGCAGCTCAATGGTGAGAACGTTTCCCCTCGTTGGATGGGGACCGGAACTGGGAAGAGTCATCGCTATCAGACAATCCACGACAAATCCGATGGGGAGGGCGGGGAAAAAAACACCACCCCCCCCCGGGAAAGTGGGCACAATGTGGGACTCACTCCACTGGGAGGGGTCAAGGGGAATTATTGGAGGGTGGCAGCTAGATAAACAGTTGGTGGAGGAAAAGGAACAGAAGGAGAGAGTGGAGGGGGTTAAGGGATGAAGGAGGACGCTGGTGTGGAGTCACTCGGGATGTTAGTTCAGACAGTGTGATGGGAAATGGTCTCTTACCTTGGAGAAGTAGCCCACAATGTGAAAGCCTTTGCAGTCGTATTCTGTCATGACGTAGAACAGGAAGGGATCTGTGTCGTAGTACAGGGTTTTGTGGTCCAAGAAGCACTTCGCCAGCAGGCACAAGTTTTGCGAGTAATTCTGTTTGTGACCAGAAACAGAAGCAGCGATTAGCTCCCACCGCCTCACATTCTCCAATTCACTGTCATGTCTCCCACATTCAACTAAGAAACGACACTGGCAACCTCCAGGGCTCTCACGTCTGTGTCATTCCCACTCTCTGTCATGGGCTGAGCCCAGTATTCATTCCCATTCCTACCTGCCCCTTGAGGAGGTGGGGGGTGAGCTGCCTTCTTGACCCCCTGCAGTCCATGTGCTGTGGGTAGACCCACAGTGTCCCTTAGGGAGGGAATCCCAGGATTCTGACCCAGCCAGACTGAGGGAATGGCGAGATATTTCCAAGTTGGGATAGTGAGGGGCTCGGAGGGGAACTTGCAGGGGGTGGGGTTCCCATGTATCTGCTGCCCCTTGTCCTTCTGGATGGAAGTGGCCGTGGGTTTGGAAGGTGCTGCCTGAGGATCTTTGGGGAGTTTCTGCAGTGTATCTTGTAGCTGGTACACACTGCTGTTACTGAGCGTCGGTGGGAGGAGGGAGGGAGGGAGGGAGGGAGGGAGGGAGGGGTTGTTTGTGGGTGTGGGGCCAATCCAGTGGGGGCTGCTTTGTCCCTGGATGGTGTCGAGCTTCTTGAGTGTTGTTGGAGCTGCCCCCATCCAGGGGCAAGTGGGGAGTATCCCCTCACCCTCCTGCCTTGTGTCTTGTAGATGGTGGGACAGGCTTTGGGGGGAGTCAGGAGGGGAGTTCCTCGCTGCAGGATCCCTAGCCTCTGACCTGCTCCTGTAGCCGCTGGGTTTATGTGGTGAGTCCAGTTGAGTTTTGTTCAATAGGAGGGGATTCAGTGACAGTAACACCACTGAATGCCATGGGGAGGGAGATGAGACAGAACACCCATGTAGGTCGCTTTCTGATGGTTGGGATTCCCATCACATTTACATTTTCTTTTCAGTGTTAGAATATCAAGGGATTAAATTCCTAAACAAAGCATTTAATTTCCTGAGGTTCGCCCCAGTGCTCGCGCTGTCGGAGGGTCGGTGCTGAGGGAGCGGGCGCTGTCGGAGGGTCGGTGCCGAGGGAGCGGGCGCTGTCGGAGGGTCGGTGCTGAGGGAGCGGGCGCTGTCGGAGGGTCGGTGCTGAGGGAGGTTGCCTCATTTCCCATATTACGAACAGTAGCTAACTGATTGTAAAGCACTTTGGGAAATCCTGTGAGAGCGGGGAGCAGGGGAGTAACAGATTGGATCAGGTAGCATTCAGATAATATTCACAAGATACTCACTTTGTTTTTCCTGCCATCAATTTCAAAGAAGGAGATGGTTCCTTTGCGGTAAATTTCGTTTCCTGGTGGATGTCGCAAGTTACATTTGGTCTGAGGGAACAGAGGAGTGGGTTGGCACTGTTAGTGAGTGAACATTCAGAAGGGGTCTTGTGCAAATGCCTTTTGGAGACAACAGCCCAACCTGGACTAACCACATCCCTTCTCATTCCAAGCCCTCACTTTGTGACAATCTCACTGCTGCGGGATTGCTAGTCAGAGACTTTCAGGGCTTTTTCAGACCTATCATAGGGTCTCTGCGCAGGCCACTCTTAATGTAGTGAGGAACCTGTGCCATGTAATCCAGCCTGTCCACCTCGACCTCCTGTCACAGTGCTACCGCACAGCCCCGCATCCCACCAAATTCCCAGCCTCTGGAATGCTACAGCACCCGAGGTCGTGTGTGCACAGCGGATGGTCTCTGGGCAGTTGGAAAGCACTCCTCCAGGCTTTTTCCAAAGCAGGATGAGTTTCCAGGTGACCGTACCATATTCCCACAGGCCCCTCTCTACCACCATCACAAACACCTCCTCATGTCTGTGTGCGTGCATTATGATACAGTCGGTGTGATCACTTATTGTGCAATTTAACTTGACTCCGTACAGATGCTTCTCAGAGGGGGGTAGCACGGTGGCTCAGTGGTTAGCACTGCTGTCTCACAGCATCAGGGACTCAGGTTTAATTCCAGTCTTGGGTGACTGTCTGTGTGGAGTTTGCACATTCTCCCAGTGTCTGCGTGAGTTCCCTCTGGGTGCTCCGGTTTCCTCCCACAATCCAAAGATGTGCAGGTTAGGTCAATTGGCCATGCTAAATTGCCCGTAGTGTTGAAACCCGGTCAGCGTTTACTGCCCACACGCGAGACGGGCCAACCCAGTCTATGCCCTGCTTCCCAGCCCGTACCCAACACCTGCTGCCTGCCGGGGAGGAGAGGGAGAAGGGACGCCGACCCTGCACACTCACCAGGTGCCTCTGCAGACACTTGAGGCTCTTCAGGTACTTGAGACAGAATTCGCAGAGGTAGAGCACGGGCAGGGAGGTCAGCTCCTGTGGGTAGGGCGAGAAGTACCAGGGTTTCAGGCGGTGTCGGCCCAGCTCGATACATTCGATGTTCTTCATCCGCGTGACTATATCATCGTGGCTCCTGTCTGACACCAGGCTGCCTGTCATACGGGGAGCCGAGGGAATACCGTCCGAGCTGTCCTGGGAGTCCTGCTCGAGGGTGAAAGCTGGGTGAAAGGGCTGCTCCCTCGACCCGAGGCACGAGTTAGGTTCGATTCCGTCGAGACCGTTAGAGGCGGGAAGGCAGTTACGAGGTTTTGTGATGTCAGCAGCCGGCTGCCTGGTGTCAGTGTGACATCATGAAGGAGGGGCAGAGGAGTGATAACGGCAGCTCATTCGGTGAACCTGCAGCGGCAGCCAACCCAGGGCAGAAACCCCACCATTCGGCCCGTCTGCTCTGTACCAGGCTCCTTCCAAACCTGTCCTCACTCCCCACCCCCACCCCATTCAGCATCCTCCTTAAACTCATCAACACCATTCACATTGCTCTTGGTGTGGGCACGGGAGGGGTATTTCTCCTGAATTACACATGGGATTTATTCGGCTCGGTCTAAAATGGGTAGCCCTCTTGGTTCAGGTCTCTACCCAGAACCAGAGGGAGGGGAAACACATTATCGAATTGTTGGACACAATCGATACCCACTTTGTCATTTTTAGATTCAATCGCCATCAGCCCCTCAGCCTATCCAGACACTGCTCACAGTTATAACCCCTTAAGCTCTGTGAGCAGCATTGTAGATCATTCTTACACCTTCATCCCTTTCAGAAAACGTTCTTCAAATGTGTGATATATGGAGACCAGAACTGGCACTATGACTGTAACACAGGAACTCTATATAGAAGATACGGAGATCGGGGACTGTGTGCGCAGTAACGCCGAGTGTGCGACACAGAGAACGGGGACTGTGTGAGACACGGAGAACAGGGACTGTGTGCATGGTAACTCCGAGTGTGGGACACGGGGACCGGGGACAGTGTGTACGGTAACTCCGAGTGTGGGACACGGAGATCGGGGACTGTGTGTACGGTAACTTGGAGTATGCTCATAGTGTAATCACTCCGATTTTAACAAGTTAGTTACTATCCTTCCTGAGCTCCTCTGCCGAATCAACACTTATACATTATTAATAATAACAGAAATTGCTGGAAAAGACAGTAGAGTTAACACTTCGGGTACAGTCACCCTTCTTAAGAGGTGAGAGTAGCTTGAACTAGGTGGGAATATATGTTATAGAGGGGTGTGTGTGTGTGTGTCTGTATCGGTATGTGTATGTGTGTCTGTATTGGTGTGTGTCTGTATCTGCGTGTCTGTATCTGTTGTGTGTGTGTGTCTGTATGTGTGTGTGTGTCTGTCTGTATCTGTGTGCCTGTCTGTCTGTATCTGTATGCCTGTGTCTGTGTGTGTGTGTGTTTTTGTCTGTATATGTGTTTGTGTGTGTGTCTGTATCTGTATCTGTGTGTGTGTCTGTATCGGTATGTGTTTGTGTCTGTATCTGTGTGTGTGTCTGTGTCTGTCTGTCCGTCTGTATCTGTGTGTGTGTTTCTGCCTGTATATGTGTGTCTGTGTGTGTGTCTGTATCTGTGTGTGTGCCTGAATCTGTATCTGCGTTCGTGTCTGTATCTGTGTGTGCGTGTGTGTGTCTGTGTCTGTATGCGTGCCTGTATCTGTGTGTGTGTGTGTGTGTGTCTGTGTCCGTGTGTGTGACGTGACTGTTTTATTCCTCGTTTGATCAGATGTTTTGTAGACGATTATGCGAAAGTAGGTACTGCAGATGCTGGTGATCGGAGTTAGGATTAGAGTGGTGCTGGAAAAGCTCCTGATGAAGGGCTTTTGCCCGAAACGTTGATTTTTCTGCTCCTCGGATGCTGTCTGACCTGCTGTGCTTTTTCAGCACCACACTAATCTTGTATACGCCTGTGTCTACTGTTTTCTCTTTGGTAAGGTGAGATTTGGCATTTGTCTGCATTGTTCCCCCCTGTAAAATGCTGTTCATTGTTGACTGTATTTTTGTACAGTTTAATTAAAAACAAAGATAGGTAGAGAGAGAGAGAGAAAAACAGTTGTGCAGTCGAGGGGGTGGGTGGAGGTCAGCCTGGGAGCATGAATAACTGCTCATGGAGACTGGTAGTGGTAGTTTGTGACAGCAGTCAATGTGATGACAGGGCCTGGGGTGGGGGGGAAACTGGAGTAAGGACATGGGAGAAGGTGCTCAGGCCCTCAAATTACTAAACTCAATACCGAGTCCATAAAATTGCAAGCGGAAAACGAGGTTCTGTTCTTCCAGCTTGTGCTGAGCTGCGCAGGAACACTGCAGTGAACCTGAGACAGAGATATTAGCCAGGGAACAAGGTGGGCTGTTAAAGTGACAGGCACCTGGAAGCTCAGGGTCTTTTTTTTATATAAAAAGGACAGAACGTGGGTGTTCCACAAAGCTTCATCCCCCCAATGTAGATGTTAACTCTGCTTTCTCTCCACACTGGTAAAAACAAGGAGTGCAGATGCTGGAAACCAGAGTCTAGATTAGAGTGGTGCTGGAAAAGCACAGCAGGTCAGGCAGCATCCACAGATGTTTCCAGACCTACTGAATTCTTTCCCCCAGCAATTACTGATTTTGTTCCTGAGTTCCAGCGTCCACAGTTCTTTGTTTTAACATTTTACATTCTTAACTGTCACAAATCCTGTCTCCGTTTAATAAAGTGGTGTTGGCTAGCTCAGAGATGGATGATTACAGCTGACCCCGGGATTAGGAAAGGGAATGGTTTCTTTCTTCCTGGAATGTTGCGTTTGCTTGCCCAATGTCCAGTGTCTCCTTTCCCACTGAGCTGACAAGTGGGTTCTCACACCAGGCACAATGAGACAGCAAGGAGAGACTAGAGACGCCGTGGGACCATTCCCCTCGGAGCAGGGAAGGCACGGCAGGAGACCGACTCGTGGCGTTTGGAATCAAGGAGGGGGCTGTCGGATGGAGTCAGTGAGGGAGAGACTGTTCCCAGAGGCTGGAGGGTGGGTTACTGGAGGGACTTGGGATCGAAGGGAATCGGGAACAGAACTTAAGCGAGAGGGGGAGGGAGGGCCAGATGACGAGCGTGTTTTATTTGACGCGGTGAGTTGTGATCTGGGACATGCGCCTGAAAGGGCAGATTCAACAGAAACTTTCAAAAGTGGGGATGACAATCAGGGAAACATTGGGAAAGGAGGGAAGACCAGAAGGAGGGTTTCTCACTGGAGGGATCTTACAAAGAGCTGGCACAAGCTCAGTGGGCTGAAAGGCCTCTTCCTGTGCAGTCCACACCAATAAAGAAAGACACTCATATAAGGCAGCACAGTGACTCAGCGATCAGCACTGCTGCCTCCCAGCACCAGGGAGCCGGGATCAATCCCACCCTCGGGTGATTGTCTGGGTGGTGTTTGCACATTCTCCCCATGTACTGAGTGGGTTTCATCCGGATGCTCCAGTTTCCTCCCACAGTCCAAAGATATGCAGGTTGGGGTGAATTGACCATAGTGTCCAGGAATGTGCAGGCTGGGTGGGTTAGCCAGGAGAGATGTAGGGTTACAGGAAGAGGTTAGCAAGGGTGGGATGCTCTTTGCAGAGTCGGTGTAGGCCCAATGGACTGAATGACCTCTTCCCACACTGTAGGGATTCTGCGAAGTGGGCTAGGATCCAGCAAACACCCAGGTATTCAAGGTGATTCACAGGTGTCCTTCAGGGACAGAAATCTGCTGTCCTCCCAAAACTCCCAAACTTCAGGACATCCTAAAATATTTTGAGGGCAACCAAGTATGTGATGTTGTTTGAGGATACTGTGTGGAACACAGGGCACAGACAGGATACGCACAGACTTACCTCATCAGTCCCCAGGCAGCCAGCTTTCCTCTTCCGGCCAGTGACCACCGACACTGGTCTCCTCACCGAACCATTCTGCTGCGGGGAACAGACCGTTTCAAGTTCAATGGAAATTCAAAGGCTGCACTTGTGTCAGAGCGAGCGAACAGCAGAGCAAAATGGCAACGACATGGGAAATTGTCCCATAGTGCCCAGGGATGTGCAGGTCAGGGTGGATTGGCTGTGGGAAATTGTCCCATAGTGCCCAGGGATGTACAGGTTAGGGTGGATTGGCCGTGGGAAATTGTCCCATAGTGCCCAGGGATGTGCAGGTCAGGGTGGATTGGCCATGGGAAATTGTCCCATAGTGCCCAGGGATGTACAGGTTAGGGTGGATTGGCCGTGGGAAATTGTCCCATAGTGCCCAGGGATGTACAGGTTAGGGTGGATTGGCCGTGGGAAATTGTCCCATAGTGCCCAGGGATGTACAGGTTAGGGTGGATTGGCCGTGGGAAATTGTCCCATAGTGCCCAGGGATGTACAGGTTAGGGTGGATTGGCCGTGGGAAATTGTCCCATAGTGCCCAGGGATGTACAGGTTAGGGTGGATTGGCCGTGGGAAATTGTCCCATAGTGCCCAGGGATGTGCAGGTCAGGGTGGATTGGCCGTGGGAAATTGTCCCATAGTGCCCAGGGATGTGCAGGTCAGGGTGGATTGGCCATGGGAAATTGTCCCATAGTGCCCAGGGATGTGCAGGTCAGGGTGGATTGGCCATGGGAAATTGTCCCATAGTGCCCAGGGATGTACAGGTTAGGGTGGATTGGCCGTGGGAAATTGTCCCATAGTGTCCAGGGATGTGCAGATTAGGGTGGATTGGCCGTGGGAAATTGTCCCATAGTGCCCAGGGATGTGCAGGTTAGGGTGGATTGGCCGTGGGAAATTGTCCCATCGTGCCCAGGGATGTGCAGGTTAGGGTGGATTGGCCATGGGAAATTGTCCCATCGTGCCCAGGGATGTACAGGTCAGAGTGATGGGGGTGGTGACGACGATCTCCGAATGGCCTCTTGCCACACTGTGGGGATTCTGCGAAGTGGACTGGGATCCAGCAAATACCCAGTGAGTCTAGCTGAATCGTGAGTGCCCTTTCCGGACAGAAGTGTGCTGTCCTTCCTTGGCCTGGTACGAATGATTCTGGCAGTGTGGTTGTCCCTCAACTCTCCACATCCTATGAACAACCATCTCCATCCAGGGAAGTGCCGGTGTTGGACGGAGGGATAAATAGAAGGATATGCTGACTTGCTGAGATAGGGAGGGCTGGAACGAGGAGCATTAACACTGACAACTGAACCCTGTCCCCCACCGCAATACCCCGCATCTCAAACTCACCTGTGCAAAGACGGGGGTGGGTATTTCTGGTGCTGGTGCCACTGGAGTTGCTGGGGAGCACTGGGTTGTAAGAGAAACAGCCTCCAACTTCCTCTTCTGCAAGGGAATGCAGAACATTTCTCACGTGAAGATTTCTGTCAGACGCACAGAGGCCACCCACAACCCAATCCCCCCCCCCCCCCCCCCCCCCCACCCCCGATCTCCCCTCCTCCCACCCCTCTCCCCCGCCAGCTTCTCTGTGTAACTTTCCAAGCTTGCCAGCACTGCACTCTATCCAGATCAGACCTTTATTTCACGGCAGTGACCGACAGGGCAAGGGGAGGAGAGAGGGAGGGAGATGGATGCGGGGCACCTTGTACACTGGGACAGGAAGGAGCGAGAAGGGCTGGGAGGTCTCCCCCTGCCTCTCCCAACACAGGGCACTGGGAAGGCAGAGTTAGGGGACAGGGTCTACATTCTGGTGGGGTGGGGTGGGGTGAGGTGGGGGGGGGGGGGGGGTACAACAGTGAACCTGGTGAAGCCCTACACATACCCATTCATGCAAGGCATCCCCCAAGGTCATAGAGGGGGATAGGTGGTTGAGACAGCATTACAGGAGACTGTCTGGTCACTGTGTCTCCTCAGTCTTACACAATTGAGGGCTGGCGTGTGTGTGTGTGTGTGTGTGTGTGTGTGTGTGTGTGTGGGGCGGGGGGGTCACAGTGCAAGAATCTGTGCATATTCCACCACCATCGCCGACTCCACCAGACCCAGGTACTCCACTGAGATTCAGGTTAGGCAGCAGCTCAGTGGCAGTGTTGGGTCCCTGCCCCCTCCTGGGGGGTGGTCAGGAAGAGCTCAGCAGCCGAGGTGACAGAAACGCATCGCTGAGATGCTCAGCGATTCAGGCAGTGCTGCTGCTCTGACACAGAACACGGGGGGGGGGGGGGCACAGATCTTCAAACAAACCCAACATTTCCAGAGGCACTTGCCACTGGCAACTTTCTTTTGCGTGGTTATTTGGAAAGGATTATCAAGCAGTGGCAAGGACTGAGACGTAGTGTTGCTGGTCTAGTAAGCCAGAAGCACAGACTAATGCCCTGGGAACACGGATCTCAACAGCCGCAGCACAGCTGATCAAGTCTAGATTAATTCCTGAATAAAATCGAAAAATCGAAAGCTAGTCTCAGTGAAGGTGACCACAAACCGTCATCAAGTGTAAAAACCAGTCTGCCTGGGTCACTAACGTCCTTTCGGGAAAGAAACCTACAGGCTGATGAGCTCACAACTGCCCTCTGAGATGGCACAGTGAGCCACTTCACTCAAGGGGGCAATTAGGGACAGGGCAACCAATGTGATTCTGGCCAGCGAAATGCTAATCCCTTGAACATATATAAAGGAGCTGTGCAGGTTAGATTGCTACATCTATAAACAAATCAGTGCCCGAGAGGGTTCATTCACCCAGGGAGACAGCTCATCACAGCATGAGGCAAAACTAACAAAACTGTCACCCCCCGTCATCCTCAGATCCCGGCAAGTAACTTCCACAGGGGTACTTCACAACAAAATACCATCTTACTGCTGCCCACTTGTCTGCTGGGAGCCATTTCCCCAATTCTACATCAGCAAAGGATCTGGAAACCTCGACCTGCATTCCCACTGCACCCTTCCACCAACAGGCTCGCTGAGGGATAACCCGGCCTTTCAAGGGTTAGATTTTGAGATTTCTGTTGGGTGAGGATATTGAGTGATACGGGGCTAACAGGTATGAAGGGGGCTAAGTGGACCTCCTGCTGGTCCCACATAATAGGCAGAAGGAGGGGCTGGCTGAAGGATTTCTTTATTCCCATATAAATGGTCCAAGTTTTGGGGGGGGGCAAGGTGGGGTTGGAGATGTTGAATGGCCCCCTGTTCCTGAACTAAGGAATATCCAGTAGTAACAGCGTCTGCTGGCTGACAGCAAGCAAAGGACTTAGAAAGCAGTGGGTTTGAAAATAATCTTGTCTCTATTAATCGATGTGTGTGACACTGCCGCTGGAAGGTGAAGGATTCGGAGACAAGCTCATGACTAGTCAGATGGCTCACTGGGCCAGGGTGGGGGTACACAGGATGGAAGGGCAGATTGGATTTCAAATTGGACGCAAAGTCAGCAAGTTTGCCAGAGTGAAAGGTCGTCCGGGCTACAGTCTATAACACACCTGACCAGATTGCAGAAAACAAGGAGTTAAAGCAAAGATACACTCAAATCATTGGGAAACATTGCAAAACATTTCTATTCCCCCATTCAGCCTCTGTCTCCTATCAGATATATTCACCACCGTTGTGCAGATTCTGCCAAAAGTACCCCAAACTGGGTGGTTCCCATGTAAACAGGTCACGCTGTGGTTGCACCCTCTCACCAGTGGAGGTGCTGCTGCGCCGTGACATGTTTACTTAGGGAGTTCCCATTGTCAATGTGGACAGCTGGCCTGGCCAAAGGTAGCACGGCAGTGTGACATAGAGCACAGGTCTGGAAGCAGTTACAGTAATCTAACCCCAACATGAGGAGAGGTTACAGTATTATAACCCAACTTCACTCACTCCTTGGACAATGGACACATTTAAACTCAAAGAGCAGAGGACTGATCTCCCACCAGGGCCCTGCAGCTTCCTCCCCTGTATCCTCTGCCTACAGGGCTGCCATCATAAAACCAGGTTTGTATTGGATGGACACTTGCTGGCACCCAGGGATGACAGGTCAGATACTGGACTGTGGCGCCAAGGTTTGGGGGTACGGTGGTTGTGCTGGCTAGAGCACACGCCAACCCAACAGAAAGCCACGGAGACATTTAAATGGGTGGCTGTGATGCCGATGTATTGGGCATCCGATCCGAGAGGAAGTGTGGGGGTAACAATCCAGAACGTGGGTACTACGGGGCTAGAAAGGGGTTAAAATGCATCACAACTGACTCAAATCACCAGCAAGCGGTCAAACAAGTATAAAGGCAACTCACGGATAACAAATTTTTTGTGACGTTTTCGATGCTGTTGGTCCTGTCTGGTATCTTCACGACAGAGACCCTTTGTAAACTAGCACTTGAGGCTAAGTAAGGCAAGCCCTGCTCCACACAATACCATAGAAGGGGGAGAAAGAGACACAACAGGTTATCCTGGTAGAGTGACCAATGGCAGCCTGACTGATGTTCAGCTGGTCTCCAAATCCCCACTGTGGCCTCCTGCCTATCGCTGTCACCTCCGCCAGCCCCTACAACCCTCCAAGATCTCTGTGCTCCTCCAACTCCAGCCTCTTGAGCATCCACCACTTTCCATCGGCCCACCACTGGTGCCTTCAGCTGCCTGAGACATCAAGCTGTGAAACTCCGTCAGTAAACCTCTCCGGCCCTCTCTCCTCCTTTACACCGAGCGAACCCCTGATATCGCCCTCATTCTGCCTGAGATTTACGTTCCTGTGAAGTGTCTTAGGAAGTCGACATTGAGACATTGTGGACAGTGGGATTCCGATACTCCATGGCCCAGGGACCGGGAAGTCAGACTCTCTCAACGTGAAGGCTCCATTCAGGCAGGAGGGGAGCCGCTAGATGAATCAGTTGGTCACTCAAGCACTAACAGTCCCAAGCTGAGCCACAAGAGTTGCTGCTCCCCCAGCTATTGACCCGAACCAGGCTACCTGTTGTACAGGGACCCATTACCATCGTGCAACTTGAGCCTAAGACTATGCAATGGGTTTCTGACAGGTGTTCATCCAAATACGGTGCTGGCTTCACCAAACACATGTCGTCCAGCTAAGGACTGGGGAGAGGAACATTGCTTTCTCGTTAGAGCCCCCTCCCTCGCCCATCAATACTGGTGTAATTATAGTCTCTTCCCCCATCACCTACCCACAGTGAGAGACTTGCATTTATATGAAAAAGAAAAGCCCCTTTCACCACTGCAGGGCAGGACCACCAATGTAGGGAATGTGGCAGTCACACTGGCACAGAAACAGACGGCTGTTGGTCCAGGGGGTAAGGTCTTGGCACCAGGGAGAACTCTACTGATGAGTTGCTGCCACATTAAAGCAGGGTGGCTGGACTTGTGTAATGGCAAAAAAAAAACCCCAGGATCCAGAAATCCATTCACAGAGGGCCCAGTCTGCTTGTGAGTCATAGTCGACAGAACATTGCCAAGCTATTCACAGACAAAGTACACAACAGGACTGTACAAGGTACGTAAAGGTTCCTATTTCTCCAGCTGCTTTCCCCACCTCAGGGTGCCTCAAAGCTCCGCAGCCAATTCCAGACTTTACAGAAGGAAATGCAGCAGCCAGACACAAAGCAACAGCCCACAATTAAATAAATGACCAGATACTCTCTATCTGTAGCACTGGTCACAGGGATTACCACTGAGGGCAGTGGGTGAACTCTCTCACTTTTACAAAATAGCAACTGTGGATTATTTCACTTACACGCGAGAAGGGTCCCATCAAAAATAAAAGGGGCACCCCTCCCCCACCAAAACGCCAACGCTCCTCTGGCCCGGCACTGTGCTGGGAGTGCTGACCTGGAATACGGGGCTCAGGCCTCCAGCATGGGGCTAACACTCAGAACCTTGCAATCCAGAAGGGAAGAGTGATCACACCCAGACTCACCAGGTAGCGTTCAGGAGTGAGAAGCTGGAGAGTTTTAACATGCTGTCCCCTCCAACCAGGCCACACTGGCCCAAAGCAGGCAAGTGATTCATCTATTAAACCCAGGGCATTGTTTCAGGTAACTGAGCACTTCAGTTGGTTAAAACTACCCCGACTCGAGTTTGTCACTCCCACTCTCAATCATCAAGGAGATGTCAGCTGAGGCCAGAGCTCACACAGGGACAGGGGTGAGATCCCTGGGCTTGCTGGGCATCTGTGATCTCAGCACCATCCCCACACCACCCTGAATTCCCTCATCAATTCAAAACCTCTCACTCTGTCTTGAATGTACCTAGTGGCCCAGACTCCACTGGTCTTTGGTGGAAGAGAATTCTACAAACTCATGACCCTAGGAGTCAAGGGATTCCTCCTCATCTCCATAGACCCCCCCCCCCCAATCCTGAGGGTGTGTCTCCTTGTTCTAGACACCCCCTGTCACAGGAAACATCCTCTCAGGACTTTATATGTTTCAATAAGATCATCTCTCAGTATTCTAAACTCTTAATGGATACTAGCCTAACACCGATCCAATGACTCTGTCCCCAACTCAGAACACTGTCCCAAGTCGTTAGATTCATAGAATCCCTACAATGTATACACCAAGTCCATACTGACCCTTTTAACAGCATCCCTCCTAGACTTATCCTATCCCTGCATTTCCCGCAGGCAATCCACCTACACATCCCTGGTCACTGTAGCACAGCCAATCCATCGAACCTTCACAGCTTAGGATTGTGGGAGGAACCCCACGCAGACACGGGGAGAATGTGCAACTTCCACACAGACAGTTGCCAGAGGGTGGAATCGAACCTGGGACCCTGACGCTGTAACGCAGCAATGCTAACCACTGAGCCACCGTGCCACCCCTTCCTGCTAGGAAAATAGGCAGGCATTGTTAATGGGTGAAGGGAGGAGGGGAAAGAGTGAGTGGAAGATGCAGTGAGCCCAATTCCACCATTCATTCAGTTAGCTCACAACTAAACTCTGTCTCCCCACTTTGATCCTGCAACTTCAAAAACCCATTCCCCAGTTACAAAGAAAAAAAAAACGGATGAATCTCAGTTTTGGCATTTCCCAGTGGGCAGCCCCTGCCTGGAGATTCCCCTCTACGGAACCGAATGAATCCTTTTCACCAAACCCAGGCTGGGGCTGCTCACCATCAACACCACGATTGACCCGGTTTTGTTTTACCAAAGCCCGAGATGCAGTCACCCCTTAACCTTTGACACTCGAGGGAATGGAAGCCTAGTCTGTGAGGACCCCCCCCAAAATCACTGAGGCTGGTGAACTTCTATCCAAACTAGCAGGGAGCGATGACGCAGCTGAACTGTAAACAATCAGGAGGAGGAATGAAGAGGGACAAATAACCTCTGCCAGTCTCTGCAGTGATGTGGTGGCAGAGGACAGAGTCAGGGAGGTCATTAAGATGCCCCTCCAATTAAGCCCAGGGTGACTGGTGAGAGGGGAGGGGGGCGGGTGGAGGAGGCAATGGGGGACCAGCAATCATCAAAAGAAATGACCAAGCAATTTAAATGGCTGTGGCTGGGACAGAAGCACTGCACTGACTGTCATTAATAACATCAACTGGAAGGTAGAGTCAGCCCTCTTGGAACAGGATTAAGAAATCTGCAGTACCGGTGTTGGAATGGTTTTGCCAATCCCTGCTGCTGATGTGTGCAGTGAAAGATCGAGTGTCTTCTTCTGAGGAGGAATAGAGATTAGGTTACTCACGTACACGGTCCAACAACACAAATACGGCTGCTTTTGCCGGGCTTCAACACGTTCCAGGGCCTCGCTACCCCACCCTCGTTCCTGCTGCCTCCAACCCTACACCTCCCCTCCCCATCCCACCACCGACTCCATCCCATATCCTCACCCCTCTCTCTCTCTCCATCTCAATCCCGGCCAGGAGAAACACCCCCATGGCCATCCAACTGAGACCAGCTCATGCAGCAAGTAACAAGGGGCAGAGGTGTTTGGGTGGGGGTGGGGATCATTAAAAGCTCGTAGACAAGGATAACAAAAACCAGAACTGAACGAGGCGAAGGGGAAGTCGGCCGTGACATTGAGGGGCCTGTAGCTGAAAGGTGTACACAAAACCCTGGTCAGACTTCACCTGCAGTCACTGTGCTCAGTCCCTGACCTCAGGATGGGGGGGGGGGGTGAGAAAGAGGAGGGGAAACTGGGGGCAGCCCAGATTCGCCAGAATCTTTATTGGCTGGAAAAGAGCTGCAGGGGCATCCTGAGGACGTGAAAGGTGCTACATAAATGCAAGGTGTTCCCAGTGAACCCATATAACCCTGTTCTTACCTCATGCTGTCCATCACCTTCTCCCACTGTCCGTCACCCCCTCCCCCGGCCTGTCTTTCACCCCCTCCCCTGCCCCACCCTGTCCATCACCCTCTCTCCGCCCCCCCCCACCCCCCCCCACCCCCTCCCCTACCCCCTCCCCCACCCCATCCCTACCTTGTCCGTCACCCCCTCCCCCGTCCCACCCCCACACTGCCCAACACCCTCTACCCCACCCCCACCCGCCCCGTCCTGTCCATCACCCTCTCTCCCCCCCCCCCCACCCCATCCCTACCTTGTCCGTCACCCCCTCCCCCGTCCCACCCCCACACTGCCCAACACCCTCTACCCCACCCACACCCCCACCCGCCCCGTCCTGTCCGTCAACCCCACCCCCTCCCCACCCTCAGTCAGTCCGTCACTTCCATCCCTGCATGTCCGTCAGCCGCACCCCACCCCCACCCTGTCCGTCATCCCCACCACATCCCCCACCCCCAGTCTGTCCGTCACCCCCACCCCCGGCCTGTCCGTCAGCCGCACCCCACCCCCACCCCCACCCTGTCCGTCATCCCCACCACATCCCCCACCCCCAGTCTGTCTGTCACCCCCACCCCCGGCCTGTCCGTCAGCCACACCCCCACCCCGTCCATCAACCCCACTCCCACCTTGTCCACCCCCACCGTCCTGTCCATCAACCCCACCACCTCCCCCACCCCCGGCCTGTCCATCACCCCCACCCCACCCCCAGTATGTCTGTCACTCCCCACCCCCTCCCTCACCTTGGCCTGTTTGTCACCCCCACCCTCCCCACTGGAGCATTCCCGTATCCACTCCACCTCCCACCATTGGCCCCTCTGTCTTGTCTGTCCCACACGGCCCGTAATCCCTCTGAGAGCATCCCTCTTGTCTTTCCCTCTCCACTTCCCCCACAGCCCCTCTGTGTTCCTACACCCAGCCGGAGCCCCAGTCTCCCAACCAACCCTGGCACCTCTCACTTCACTATTCCACATTCCTCTTCCTCTCCGTTCTCAATCACCCCACTGTCTATTGTTCCCCAGCTCACAACCCCACTCTTTCTGATTACAGGTGCTCACTGCCCACCACAGTTGCTCCGTCTCTCTCTCTCTTTTCCCACTGCAGTCCCGCTCTCTCCAACCTTCAATCTTAGTCTGTCTCTTTCTGTCAATCCCTCAAAGCTCCTTGCTTTCCCTCTCTCTATCCTCCCTGCAGCCTACTGCCTCCATCCTCCCCTTTTAGCCTCTCTCTTCCGCTCTTGATCCCCGTCGCTCACCCCACCCCCACAACACTGCTCCCCGTCCACTCCTTACTGCCCCCATTTCTCTCTATCCTCCCCTCACAGACTCCGTCTGGCCTCGGAGACCCCTCTCTCTGTCCTCCTCACGTAGCATCTCTCTCTCTCCATCTTTTTGCACTCTGTATCCTTTATGTCTCTCTCTCTCTCTCTGGAGACGTTTATGAGGGTCATTACCAGATCTCTCTCCGGAGAGCTCGGCCTGGATCCTGGAAGGCCGTTCTTAGTTGGAGTCTTAGCTTCCTTTTTCGGGAACTGGATTTTCTTTAGATCCAACCTTTCTGGAGTCACCCACTCGTCCAGACGCTTGTTAACTGTAAATAAAAAAGACTGGACTTGAACACCCATCCCAGTGAGAAAAGAGAGACCTGAAAAGCCAAATGCTGCTCACCCCGGATTACCAGCCAGACCCCACACTCCTCAGCCTCCCAACTACCCGTAACCAACATTACTCCTCAATGCCACCCTTCTCACCTTCCCAGCAAACACCTTCACCTCTGATAACTACCACACTCCACAGCATGGCAAAACCTTCAGATCCCCACCTTGGGTAGTATTTTCCTTTAAATCAACACCAGCCAGACACACGGCTGCTATCACACACCCAACACACTTACCGAACGCACCTGTCCCCACCGGGACGGTACCCCACTGTTATACAGGACAGACCTGTCCCCACCAGTACTGTATCCCAGTGTTATACAGGGACAGGCCTGTCCCCACCAGTACTGTACCCCAGTGTTATACACTGACAGACCTGTCCCCACCAGTACTGTACCCCAGTGTTATACAGGGACAGGCCTGTCCCCACCAGTACTGTACCCCAGTGTTATACACTGACAGACCTGTCCCCACCAGTACTGTACCCCAGTGTTATACACTGACAGACCCGTCCCCACCAGTACTGTACCCCAGTGTTATACACTGACAGACCTGCCCCCACCGGGACTGTACCCCAGTGTTATACAGTGACAGACCTGTCCCCACCAGTACTGTACCCTAGTGTTATACAGGGACAGACCTGTCCCCACCAGTACTGTATCCCAGTGTTATACAGGGACAGGCCTGTCCCCACCAGTACTGTATCCCAGTGTTATACAGGGACAGACCTGCCCCCACCGGGACTGTACCCCAGTGTTATACACTGACAGACCAGCCCCCACCGGGACTGTACCCCAGTGTTATACAGTGACAGACCTGTCCCCACCAGTACTGTACCCTAGTGTTATACAGGGACAGACCTGTCCCCACCAGTACTGTACCACAGTGTTATACAGGGACAGACCTGTCCCCACCAGTACTGTACCCTAGTGTTATACAGGGACAGACCTGCCCCACCGGGACTGTACCCCAGTGTTATACAGGGACAGACCTGCCCCCACCGGGACTGTACCCCAGTGTTATACAGTGACAGACCTGTCCCCACCAGTACTGTACCCTAGTGTTATACAGGGACAGACCTGTCCCCACCAGTACTGTACCACAGTGTTATACAGGGACAGACCTATCCCCACCAGTACTGTACCCTAGTGTTATACAGGGACAGACCTGTCCCCACCAGTACTGTACCACAGTGTTATACAGGGACAGACCTGTCCCCACCGGTACGGTACCCCAGTGTTATACAGTGACAGACCTGTCCCCACCAGTACTGTACCCCAGTGTTATACAGTGACAGACCTGTCCCCACCAGTACTGTACCCCAGTGTTATACAGGGACAGACCTGTCCCCACCAGTACTGTACCCCAGTGTTATATAGTGACAGACCTGTCCCCACCAGTACTGTACCCCAGTGTTATACAGGGACAGACTCGTCCCCACCAGTACTGTACCCCTGTGTTATACAGTGACAGACCTGTCCCCACCAGTACTGTACCCCGGTGTTATACAGTGACAGACCTGTCCCCACCAGTACTGTACCCCGGTGTTATACAGTGACAGACCTGTCCCCACCAGTACTGTACCCCAGTGTTATACAGGGACAGACCTGTCCCCACCAGTACTGTACCCCAGTGTTATACAGGGACAGACTCGTCCCCACCAGTACTGTACCCCTGTGTTATACAGTGACAGACCTGTCCCCACCAGTACTGTACCCCGGTGTTATACAGTGACAGACCTGTCCCCACCAGTACTGTACCCCAGTGTTATACAGTGACAGACCTGTCCCCACCAGTACTGTACCCCAGTGTGATACAGGGACAGACCTGTCCCCACCGGGACTGTACCCCAGTGTGATACAGGGACAGACCTGTCCCCACCGGGACTGTACCCCAGTGTGATACAGGGACAGACCTGTCCCCACCGGGACTGTACCCCAGTGTTATACACTGACAGACCTGTCCCCGCCAGTACTGTACCCCAGTGTTATACAGTGACAGACCTGTCCCCACCAGTACTGTACCCCAGTGTTATACAGTGACAGACCTGTCCTCACCAGTACTGTACCCCAGTGTTATACAGTGACAGACCTGTCCTCACCAGTACTGTACCCCAGTGTTGCACAGTGACAGACCTGTCCCCACCAGTACTGTACCCCAGTGTTATACAGTGACAGACCTGTCCCCACCAGTACTGTACCCCAGTGTTGCACAGTGACAGACCTGTCCCCACCAGTACTGTACCCCAGTGTTATACAGTGACAGACCTGTCCTCACCAGTACTGTACCCCAGTGTTGCACAGTGACAGACCTGTCCCCACCAGTACTGTACCCCAGTGTTACGCAGGGACAGACCTGTCCCCACCAGTACTGTACCCCAGTGTTATACAGTGACAGACCTGTCCCCACCAGTACTGTACCCCCGGGTTATATAGATGGGAATGCACAGTGTGAAGTGTGACATTATGAATAATACTTACAGTCTATGTAATGGACATAGAACACCTTGCGCCCGCTGATGTCTTTAACGCTGAGGATTTCAGCGAGTGCTGGAGTGAAAAGAAGCAAATAACACGTTAATTTTCCTCATGTGAATGACCGCAGACAGGTAGACATCATTTCAAACCCAGAGATGGCCTGAGCCAGCTTCAGCACAAAGCACTCACTCCATAGTAACCCTGGTCTTCAACCATCCCACTCTCCATGCAGTGCTCGAAGCCTGCCCAGCTTGTTATTCCGATTATCTGGGACTGCCCACCCCTGGAGAGGTCTACTCCACTCTGACAGCCATCCTAGTAACAGCTGACCATTCAGCCCCTCTAGAATTAAACAAGAAACCTTCCCTTTAACGGCCCTGATAGGCTGCCAGTAGGTATAGACTTTAAACACTCTCTTTACCAAAGGCTGGCTAATATTCACGGCCTGACATTTCAACCTCTGGATATTAACTGATCAGTTAATAAATCATTGGATTAATGTGCATATGGCCAAGCCAGCACTTCAAAAATTATCTCACTGGCTGCCAAATATTCTTCTGGCAATGTCCCAAGGTGGTGCAGTTGCTATCTAGATGCAATTCCTTGCTTTGCTCCATCCCTGCTTGGGGTAACAGCAGCACCCTTGTGGTGTTTGCACCCAAAATGACACCGTTGGCCCCCCAATAGCCTGGAGGGTGTTACTGCACAAGCTGAATACCTCATACTTAACTAAAGCCAAGTAAAATAGCAAGTCCAAAGGGAGTAGCTCAGCTGTGGCCCCAGAGGAATACAGGAAGCAATAAGAGGGAATTTAAGAAAGCAATTAGAAGAGCGAAAAGGGGGAAATAAAAATGGATTTGTGAACAAGATTAAGGAGAATCCTAAGATATTTTATAAATACACTAAAGGGAAGAGGTTTTTTTTCAAGTTCGGGATTTTAGTAAAAAAAAACACACTTTTAACTGATCCCTGCAAATCCGAAGTGGAGGGGGAGGTGTGTGCTAAGTGCTCAGAGTAACGGTCTGTCGGCACTTTATATCATCAATTGGCAGGGGTGTCCCCTCAGAGGAGTCTGATCGACTCTGCAGGATGTGGGTGGGGGGGAGAGAGAGAGAGAGAGAGAGTGAGAGAGCTGGGTGTTGAAGTTTCCTCAGAGACATGGGAGGATATTTGGGAGAATGCAAGGAAGATATCAATTTACAATCGTACCCATGCTTTACAGTTGAAGATTCTCCACAGGGTCCACTTGGCTGTGGACCGTTTCTAACAATTTAAACCTGGGATATCTTCAGCATGTCCCAAGAGCAAGGTCTGTATGGGCTCGTCTTTGGTCTTGCAATAGACTTCAAACATATTGGAGTGTTGTGGCGGGTGCAATGGAAAGGATTTTGGGTGTAAGGGTGGAGAAGGACCCGATCTCTCTCCTTCTGGGCCTGCCCACTGTATTTCCTCTGGACACACATAACAAAAAACCTTTTCAATGTTCTCACGTTCTGTGCAAGAAAGAATATCTTGCTAGGTTGGATGTCCGAAACCACCCCCCCCCCCAACCCCAGGCCTGTCATGGAGCATATTCCCGTGGATTTTCTCACAAATTATGGAACACCACAAAACTGAGAATTTTTACAAGACATGGCAGCCCTTTGGGGAATACCTTGACAGAGATTTATCTGCCACACGAACAAGGGCTTTTCTATAGCCATAACTATTGGGTTTTACGAGTCCAATATCCAGAGAGGAGGAACTGTGAATGTATGAGCGTTTTGTTTGGCTGGGCTGAGTTATTACTATTTATTAGTATGTTGTTGGTTATTTATTTATTGAAATAGCCAGTCTGGGTTTTTTCTAAATTCTATATATGTTTATACATTTGTACATGAGGGTAGATTGGGATTTTTTTTTTTGCACTGTTTTGAACTGAATTGTTTTGTACTTGTTGTAATATTTAAAAATCTATTTTTTCAATATCAATATACTTTTAAAAAAGGGAAGAGGTTAACCAGAGTAAGTGGAGGGCCCAAGGAGACCATCTATGTGTGAAGCCCCAGGATGTTGGAAGCTGTTGAATTAATATTTCTCTTCAGTCTTCACTCTGGAAAAGAAGAACTAAGAAACTGAATTCAGGAAAAGGACTGGTGGGGAACTTTCACAGTTTGACATAGGAAACGGGGAGATACTGGAGGCCGTCGGCTTTAAAAACAGACAAATCCTCTGGCCTAGATGAATTTGCATCCCAGGTTGCTATGGGAGGTGAGGCAGGAAATTGAAGGGGCTCTGACACAAGTTTTTAAATTCTCTCTGGCCACGGGAGAAGTGTCAGAGGATTGGAGGACGGCTAGTGTGGTTCCTCTTTTCAAGAAAGGTGGGGAGTCTCCTCTCAGTGGTTGGGAAACTATTGGAGAAAATTCTGAAGGAGCGAATTAATATCCACTTGGAAAGGCCTGGGTTAATTAGGGATAGTCAGCATGGCTTTGTCAGAGGGAGGTCATACCGAACAAGTTTGTTTGAATGTTTTGAAAACATGTCCAAGTGTGTGGAAGAGGGAAGTTCAGTTGATGCAGTTTAAATGGATTTTAGTAAAGCTTTTGACAAAGTGGGAGACTGAGGTTAAAGCACATAGAATTGTGGGAAACTTGGTGAGATGGATCAGAAACTGGCTTCGTAATGGGACACAAAGGGAGGTGGGAGAAGGATGTTTGACTGACTGGAGGCTGGTGTCTAGCAGTGAACCACAAGGATCAGCATTGGGACCCTTACTGTTTGTTTGATATATATACAAATGAAAATGTTGGGGGAATGTTAAGCAAGTTTGCAGACAGCACCAAGATTGGTAGGGTGATGAAGGGAAGAAGATGGTTATAGGTTACAGGGAGATATGGGCAGATGGTTAGAGCAGTGACAGATGGTAGTTAACCCTGAGAAGTGCGAGATGATGCACTTTGGAAGAGGAAACAAGATGAGGGAGGACTTAATGAATGGCAGGACATTGGGTTGCTTAGAGGAACAGAGGGAATCTCCAGGTAATTATTCCCAGATCCCTGAGGTCACTGAGCACAGGAATAGGATCGTTAAGGCAGCAGCATATTCCTGCAGATGCTGGAATCTGTACTGAAAACCATAACTGCTGGAGGTCACAGCAGGTCAGACAGCATCCATGGAGAGAGAGCAAGCTCATGTTTCGAATGCAGAAGACTCTTTGTCAGAGCTGAAGGGAGGTGTGGAGGGGGTAGCGTTTATGCTATTGTTTGGGGGGGGTGGGAGTTATTGTGGGGTAGGGTGCTGATGGAGAAAAAAAGTGTTGATAGTTGAGATTAAGTTATGGGAATGCGAGAGTGGCAGAACGGTGTACCTCCTGCCAGACTTGAATGTCAGACAATCCCTCTGGAGTGGGAGGAGGGGAGAGAGGACATGATAAGCTAAAAGAAAGGGAAGGAACAGGTTCACAATTTGAAGGTGTTGAACTCAGTATTGAACCCAGAAGGTGAGATGTTATTGCTCCAGTTTGCTGTGAGTCACTGGGACACTGCAGCATGCCGAGGACAGAGAAGTGGGCATGTGAGCAGGACGCTGTGCTCAAGTGACCAGCTATGGGAAGTTTGGGGTCCTGCTTGAACACAGATCAGTGGTGTTTTGCAAAGCAGTCACCCAGTCTACACTAGGTTTCTCCAATGTAGAGTAAGCCACATTGGGTCCAAGGAATACAATCCACCAGATTGGAGGAGGTCCAAGTGAAAAGCTGCTTCACCTGGAAAGAATGTTTTGGCCCTTGGATGGCGAACAGGGAGGAGGGGAAGGGACAGGTGGTGCACCTTTTGTGGTTACATGGGAAGGGGATGGTGGTGTCAGTGATTGTGCAGTGGACTAGGGTGTCCCAGACCCAAAACGCAGACAGGGGGAGTAAGGGGAAGATGTGTTTGGTGGTGGTGTCTGAAATGGTGAATGATGAGCCTATGAATGCAGGATGAACACCGAGGACAAGGGGAATCTGATCAAGCTGTTGGGAGTGATGGGAATGGGCAAGTGTGGAAGCACGGGTGATAGGTCGGATACGGTTGAGAGCCCTGTCAACCACAGTGGGTGGGAAACTACGGTCACGGAAGAAGCAAGCCGAAGCAGCAGGCGCTGTGCTGGAAGGTGGCACCATCCAAACAGATACGGCGTTGGTGAAGGAACTGGGAGAATGGGATGGAGGTGGGAACAGCTGTTGTGAAGGTAGCTATGGGAATCATTGGCTTAGCAGTGCATGGTGGTGGATAGTTTATTCCCCAAAATGGAGACAGAAAGGAAGGCAAGTGTCAGATTAGACAATGTGAAAGTTATCGAGGGGTGGAAATTGGAGGCAAAATAAATAAACATTTCAAGGTCCTGGAAGGAGCACGAAGTGGCACTGAAGCAGTTGTTGATGTACTGAGAAAGAGAGTTATGGGAGGAAGCCAGTGTAAGACTGGAACAAGGATTGTTCCACATCCCTCAGAAAGAGGCAGGCAAAACTGGGACCCATACAGGTGCCCACAGCCACTCCTTGGACTTGGCAGAAGTGAGATGATTTAAAGGAGAAATTGTTCAGGGACAGAACAAGTTCAGGAACGCAGAGGAGGGTGGTGATGGATGGGGATCGTTCAGTGTCCAGTCAAGGTAGAGACCAAGAGTTCTCAGAGCGTCCTGGTGGGGAATGGAGGTATAGAGGGATTGGACATCCACAGTGAACAGGAGGCAGTTCGGGCCAGGGAACTGGAAATTGTCAATATGGCAGAGGGCATCAGTGGAATTGCGGATGTAGGGGGGCAGGTGCTGGACAAGTGGAGAGAGGATGGAGTCAAGGTAGGAGGAAATGAGCTCGGTGGAGCAGGAACACACTGATACGATAGGCCAACCGGGGCAGGTTAGTTTGTGGATTTTGGGAAGCCATCTAGAATTAAAATGTTAACTTGTTCTTTCTCCATGAATGCTGTCTGACCCCCTGTGCTCTCCAGCATTTATAGTTAAGGTGGCATGTGGGATATTTGCTTTCATAAGTCATGGCTTAGAGTATAACAGCAAGGAGGTGACGTTGGAGCAATACGGAGCATTAGTTAGACCCCAGCTGGAGTATTGTGTGCAGTTCTGGTTGCCTCCCTACAGGAAGGATGTGATAGTGTTAGAGGGGTCCAGAGGAGGTTCACCAGGATGTTACCCGGGATGGAGAAATTGCGCTATATGGGGAAACGAGATAGTCTTGGATTGTTATCTTTAGAGACAGCAGACTGAGGGGGGACATGATTGAGCTGTATAAGATTATGAGGGGTATGGACAGGGTGAATAGCGAGCAGCTGTTTCCCTTGGTTGCGGGGTCAATCACGAGGGGGCATAGTTTTAGAGTGGAAGGGAGGAGATATTACACCACAGCAGTTCCAGTGGGGCAGCACCTCTCAAGACTAGGAACAACTTTTGCACCCCGTGGATCCAGGGAGATCCAGTGGGAGCACCCCTTATGACCAGAAACAAGAAAATCCATTGGGAACGTCACTCATGTCCTGGAGAAGGTACTGCATTTTGAGAGATCCAATGGGAGCTCCACCAACCCTACCACATCCTGGAGGAGATTTCACATTTGGGGAGTTCCAATGGGAGCCTGCGCCCCAGATCCTGGAGGAAGTGCTGCACTCTCTCAAGATCCAAATGGAGACCTCTGCACAACATGGAGGAAGTATCACATCCAGGGAGTTATAATGAGAGCAACCCCACTGTGTACTGGAGGAGATATCACTCCTTAGCTCTCAGGTGCAGAGAATGGGAGCATCCCCCCCAATGGCCTGGAGGAGGCAGCGCACTCAGTATTATCAACAGGAGCACACCCCCAATGATCTGGAAGAGGCAGTGCAAACAGGTATTCCAACAGGAGCACCCCCACCATGGCCTGGAGAAGGGAGCACCATCAGGTATGTCCAACAGAACTGTACCCCTAATGGCCAAGAGGAAGGACTGCCCTCAGGTATTTCCACTGGGAGTGCCCCCCAATGACTTGGAGGAGGTACTGCACTCAGGTATTTCCAATGGGAGCACTCCACACTGGCTGTAGGAGGGACAACCCTCAGATATTTCCAGGGGCAGCACCCCCCATGGCCTGGAGGAGGTAACGCGCACGAGTATTTCTAATGGTAGCACCCCCTTATGCCCTGAAGGAGGAAACGTACACGAGTATTTCCAATGGTAGTGTCCCCTAATGCCTTAGAGGAGGTAACACACACGTGTTTTTCCAATGGTAGCACCTCCTAATGCCCTAGAGGAGGTAACGTACAAGAGTATTTCCAATGGTACTGCCTCCCCAATGCCCTGGAGGAAGTAACCCACACGAGTATTTCCAGTGGCAGCGCCCCCCAATGACCTGGAACAGGTAAAGCACAGCACACAAGTATTTCCAATGGGAGCGCCCCCCAATGCCCTGGAGGAGGTAACGCACACAAGTATTTCCAATGGGAGCGCCCCCCAATGCCCTGGAGGAGGTAACGCACACAAGTATTTCCAATGGGAGCAGCCCCCAATGCCCTGGAGGTGGTAACGCGCACGAGTATTTCCAATTGCAGCGCCCCCCAATGCCCTGGAGGAGGTAAACCACGTGAGTATTTCCAATTGCAGCGCCCCCAATGCCCTGGAGGAGGTAACGCACACGAGCATTTCCAATGGGAGCGCCCCCCAATGCCCTGGAGGAGGTAAAGCACACGAGCATTTCCAATGGGAGCGCCCCCCAATGCCCTGGAGGAGGTAAAGCACACGAGTATTTCCAATGGGAGCGCCCCCCAATGCCCTGGAGGAGGTAACGCACAGAGTATTTCCAATTGCAGCACCCCCCAATGCCCTGGAGGAGGTAAACCACGTGTGTATTTCCAATTGCAGTGCCCCCAATGCCCTGGAGGAGGTAAAGCACACGAACATTTCCAATGGGAGCGCCCCCCAATGCCCTGGAGGAGGTAACGCACACGAACATTTCCAATGGGAGCGCCCCCCAATGCCCTGCAGGAGGTAAACCACGTGAGTATTTCCAATGGGAGCGCCCCCCAATGCCTTGGAGGAGGTAAAGCACACAAACATTTCCAATGGGAGCGCCCCCCAATGCCCTGGAGGAGGTAAAGCACAGGAACATTTCAAATGGGAGCGCCCCCCAATGCCTTGGAGGAGGTAAAGCACACAAACATTTCCAATGGGAGCGCCCCCCAATGCCCTGGAGGAGGTAAACCACATGAACATTTCCAATGGGAGCGCCCCCCAATGCCCTGGAGGAGGTAAAGCACAGGAGCATTTCCAATGGGAGCGCCCCCCAATGCCCTGGAGGAGGTAAAGCACAGGAACATTTCCAATGGGAGCGCCCCCCAATGCCTTGGAGGAGGTAAAGCACAGGAACATTTCCAATGGGAGCGCCCCCCAATGCCTTGGAGGAGGTAAAGCACACAAACATTTCCAATGGGAGCGCCCCCCAATGCCCTGGAGGAGGTAAACCACATGAACATTTCCAATGGGAGCGCCCCCCAATGCCCTGGAGGAGGTAAAGCACAGGAGCATTTCCAATGGGAGCGCCCCCCAATGCCCTGGAGGAGGTAACGCACAGGAGCATTTCCAATGGGAGCGCCCCCCAATGCCCTGGAGGAGGTAACGCACAGGAGCATTTCCAATGGGAGCGCCCCCCAATGCCCTGGAGGAGGTAAAGCACACGAACATTTCCAATGGGAGCGCCCCCCAATGCCCTGGAGGAGGTAAACCACATGAACATTTCCAATGGGAGCGCCCCCCAATGCCCTGGAGGAGGTAAAGCACAGGAGCATTTCCAATGGGAGCGCCCCCCAATGCCCTGGAGGAGGTAACGCACAGGAGCATTTCCAATGGGAGCGCCCCCCAATGCCCTGGAGGAGGTAACGCACAGGAGCATTTCCAATGGGAGCGCCCCCCAATGCCCTGGAGGAGGTACTGCACTCCCTGATTGCCTTGCCGTGAGGCGGCAGACCCCCCCCCCCCCTCCCCCCGCCATGTCGGGTACTCACGCCACTCGTCCTCATTCTCCTGGTTCCTCCGGAGGACGGGGAGGCGACATCCTTCGATCACCTCCATGGCGGCCCCGGGCCCCAGGCCCCGGGCCCCGGGGGGGGGGGGGGGGGTGTGTGTGACCGAGAGACAGACACCGGGAGAAGGGGATGGTGCCGCTGCCGCTCTCCGTCACCTCCCCCCAGCCCCCGGACTCTCCCGGCCGCGGGGAACGCGGTGCAGTCTCTCTATTTCGATTTGTTAAAACGCGGGGGTTTTTTTTTATTTTTTCACCGTCTCCGCGCCGCCGCCATCTTGTCTTCTCGGGGTCCTTCGGATGGCCGAGGTGTCCGCCGCACCGCCTGCTCCCCCCGGGGGGAGGGGGGAAACACACACAGGACAAAATAAAATCAACACAGACAGTGCCCAGGGACAGCAGCTCCCAGGGGAAGATACTATCACCACATTGAGAAGTGTACTAGGTCACATTTACCATTTAAAACCACCCATCATTTACCCCGCACTTTAACCAAGGTGGGGCTTATAGCTGACTATCCCTGTGCCTGACTGCAGCAAGACACCCAGAAACTCAATTATTATCAATATTATCATTAATATCCCCTCAAACATCACCCTCACTGTTATTATCATTATTATCATTAATATCCCCTCAAACATCACCCTCACTGTTATTATCATTAATATCATTAATATCCCCTCAAACATCACCCTCACTGTTATTATCATTAATATCATTAATATCCCCTCAAACATCACCCTCACTGTTATTATCATTAATATCATTAATATATCCTCAAACATCACCCTCACTGTTATTATCATTATTATCATTAATATCCCCTCAAACATCACCCTCACTGTTATTATCATTATTATCATTAATATCCCCTCAAACATCACCCTCACTGTTATTATCATTAATATCATTAATATCCCCTCAAACATCACCCTCACTGTTATTATCATTAATATCCCCCTCAAACATCACCCTCAATGTTATTATCATTATTATCATTAATATACCCTCAATCATCACCCTCAATGTTATTATCATTATTATCATTAATATCCCCTCAAACATCACCCTCACTGTTATTATCATTAATATCATTAATATCCCCTCAAACATCACCCTCACTGTTATTATCATTATTATCATTAATATCCCCTCAAACATCACCCTCACTGTTATTATCATTAATATCATTAATATCCCCTCAAACATCACCCTCACTGTTATTATCATTAATATCATTAATATCCCCTCAAACATCACCCTCACCGTTATTAACATTATTATCATTAATATCCCCCTCAATCATCACCCTCACTGTTATTAACATTATTATCATTAATATACCCTCAAACATCACCCTCAATGTTATTATCATTAATATCCCCTCAATCATCACCCTCACTGTTATTATCATCATTATCATTAATATCCCCCTCAATTATCACCCTCACTGTTATTATCATTAATATCCCCTCAATCATCACCCTCACTGTTATTATCATTAATATCCCCTCAATCATCACCCTCACTGTTATTATCAATATTATCATTAATATCATTAATATACCCTCAAACATCACCCTCACTGTTATTATCATTAATATCCCCCTCAAACATCACCCTCAATGTTATTATCATCATTATCATTAATATCCCCTCAATCATCACCCTCACTGTTATTAACATTATTATCATTAATATCCCCTCAATCATCACCCTCACTGTTATTAACATTATTATCATTAATATCCCCCTCAATTATCACCCTCACTGTTATTATCATTAATATCCCCTCAATCATCACCCTCACTGTTATTATCATTAATATCCCCTCAATCATCACCCTCACTGTTATTATCAATATTATCATTAATATCCCCTCAAACATCACCCTCACTGTTATTATCATTAATATCCCCTCAATCATCACCCTCACTGTTATTATCAATATTATCATTAATATCATTAATATACCCTCAAACATCACCCTCAATGTTATTATCATTAATATCCCCCTCAAACATCACCCTCAATGTTATTATCATTATTATCATTAATATCCCCCTCGATCCTCACCCTCACTGTTATTATCATTAATATCCCCCTCAAACATCACCCTCAATGTTATTATCATTATTATCATTAATATCCCCCTCAATTATCACTCTCACTTTTATCATTATTATCATTAATATACCCTCAAACATCACCCTCAATGTTATTATCATTATTATCATTAATATACCCTCAATCATCACCCTCAATGTTATTATCATTATTATCATTAATATACCCTCAAACATCACCCTCAATGTTATTATCATTATTATCATTAATATACCCTCAATCATCACCCTCACTGTTATTATCATTATTATCATTAATATCCCCTCAAACATCACCCTCAATGTTATTATCATTATTATCATTAATATACCCTCAAACATCACCCTCAATGTTATTATCATTATTATCATTAATATACCCTCAATCATCACCCTCAATGTTATTATCATTATTATCATTAATATACCCTCAAACATCACCCTCAATGTTATTATCATTATTATCATTAATATACCCTCAATCATCACCCTCACTGTTATTATCATTATTATCATTAATATACCCTCAATCATCACCCTCACTGTTATTATCATTATTATCATTAATATCATTAATATACCCTCAAACATCATCCTCACTGTTATTATCATTATTATCATTAATATCCCCTCAAACATCACCGTTATTATCATTATTATCATTAATATCCCCTCAATTATCACCCTCACCGTTATTATCATTATTATCATTAATATCCCCCTCAATCATCACTCTCACTGTTATTATCATTATTATCATTAATATCCCCCTCAATTATCACTCTCACTGTTATTATCATTAATATCATTAATATCCCCCTCAATTATCACCCTCACCGTTATTATCATTAATATCATTAATATCCCCCTCAATCATCACTCTCACTGTTATTATCATTATTATCATTAATATCCCCCTCAATTATCACCCTCACCGTTATTATCATTATTATCATTAATATCCCCCTCAATTATCACTCTCACTGTTATTATCATTAATATCATTAATATCCCCCTCAATTATCACCCTCACCGTTATTATCATTAATATCATTAATATCCCCCTCAATCATCACTCTCACTGTTATTAACATTATTATCATTAATATCCCTCTCAATCATCACCCTCACTGTTGTTATCATTATTATCATTAATATCTCATTCAATTATCACCCTAACCGTTATTATCATTAATATCCCCTCAATTATCACCGTTATTATCATTATTATCATTAATATCCCCCTCAATTATCACCGTTATTATCATTATTATCATTAATATCTCCCTTAATTATCACCCTCACCGTTATTAACATTATTATCATTAATATCCCCTTCAATTATCACCCTCACCGTTATTATTATCATTAATATCTCCTTCAATTATCACCCTCACTGTTATTATCATTAATATCCCCCTCAATTATCACCCTCACCGTTATTATCATTAATATCATTAATATCCCCCTCAATTATCACCCTCAATGTTATTATCATTATTATCATGAATATCCCCTCAATTATCACTCTCACCATTATTATCATTATTATCATTAATATCCCCCTCAATTATCACCCTCACCGTTATTAACATTATTATCATTAATATCCCCTCAATTATCACCCTCACCGTTATTAACATTATTATCATTAATATCCCCCTCAATTATCACCCTCACCGTTATTAACATTAATATCATTAATATCCCCCTCGATCCTCACTCTCACCGTATTAACATTATTATCATTGATATCCCCCTCAATTATCACCCTCACCGTTATTAACATTAATATCATTAATATCCCCCTCGATCCTCACTCTCACCGTATTAACATTATTATCATTGATATCCCCCTCAATTATCACCCTCACCGTTATTATCATTATTATCATTAATATCCCCCTCAATTATCACCCTCGCCGGTACTATCATTATTATCATTAATATCCCCCTCAATTATCACCCTCCCCGTTATTATCGTTAATAACCGCGTAAATGTTCACCCTCACCGTTATTATCGTTAATAACCGCGTGAATGGTCACCCTCCCCGTTATTATCATTAATAACCGTGTGAATGATCACCCTCCCCGTTATTATCATTAATAACCGCGTGAATGTTCACCCTCCCCGTTATTATCGTTAATAACCGTATGAATGATCACCCTCCCCGTTATTATCATTAATAACCGCGTGAATGGTCACCCTCCCCGTTATTATCATTAATAACCGTGTGAATGATCACCCTCCCCGTTATTATCATTAATAACCGTGTGAATGATCACCCTCCCCGTTATTATCGTTAATAACCGCGTGAATGATCACCCTCCCCGTTATTATCATTAATAACCGCGTGAATGGTCACCCTCCCCGTTATTATCATGAATAACCGTGTGAATGATCACCCTCCCCGTTATTATCATTAATAACCGCGTGAATGATCACCCTCCCCGTTATTATCATTAATAACCGCGTGAATGATCACCCTCCCCGTTATTATCATTAATAACCGCGTGAATGATCACCCTCCCCGTTATTATCATTAATAACCATGTGAATGATCACCCTCACCGTTATTATCGTTAATAACCGTGTGAATGGTCACCCTCCCCGTTATTATCGTTAATAACCGTGTGAATGATCACCCTCCCCGTTATTATCATTAATAACCATGTGAATGATCACCCTCCCCGTTATTATCATTAATAACCATGTGAATGATCACCCTCACCGTTATTATCGTTAATAACCGTGTGAATGATCACCCTCCCCGTTATTATCATTAATAACCATGTGAATGATCACCCTCCCCGTTATTATCATTAATAACCGCGTGAACGATCACCCTCCCCGTTATTATCATTAATAACCGCGTGAATGATCACCCTCCCCGTTATTATCATTAACATTATTAGCTGTGTTTTTAAATGCCACCATGGCTGATTTTGATTGAATTCCGATCGGCCATGGTGGGATCTGAATTCATTAAAAATCTGGAATTAAATGTCTCCTGATAACCAAGAATGGATTGCTGGTTTTTGAAACCCACCCCTGTTCAGTTGTGTCCTTTCAGGATGGAAACTGCTCCCCTTTCCCCATCTGACCTCCATCTGACTCCAGACCCACCGTCGTGTGGTCGACCCGTAACAGCCCTTTGGGCAATTTGGGACGGGCATTCACACTGACCTCACCAGTGACACCCTCATCATGTGTCTACATAAAACCAAATCACCCTTCCCATTCACATTATCATGGAATCTGTGGAATTCTTTCCCACAGAGGGATGCCAAGGCTGGGTCATTCAAGGCTGACAGGAAGGGAAATCGAGGGGTTATGTGATAAAGGCAGGAATGTGGGAGCTGAGAATGATCAGATGGGCTGTGATCTCATTGAGTGGCAGAGCAGACCTGATGACTGAAGGGCCTCCTCTTGTCACGACACCTTCTGGAACATTGCGAGGTTTGGACCAAGGGCCTGGGTGGGTGCACAGGGAGGAAACTTACCATGTGAAGGCAGAGGGAAGGAGCTGGGCAGACAATAGCCTCGGCTCGGCTCTGTGAAGGAGCAGAGCGTGCAGAATGAAGCTGCACCGAAATAAGTCAGGAATTATCCCCCTCCGAGCCCGGTACCAGAGCAGTTTTGGGACAACTCGGTTCCATCACCGCCAGCGAATGGGGAAACACTTCCCACAAACACCAGGAGGTGGCAGTGTGCAGGTGGAGCCACAACAAGTCTAAATCACAGCTGAGGGTGTCCCACAGGGACCAAGACAAACACCTTGTGATTCAATGATCACACAAAAGGCACTCACCCCATTCCCCACGCAGAAACAGATATTGCTGGAAAAACTCAGGGGGTGTCTGGCAGCAACCATGCAGAGAAATTAAAGTTAATATTTCGGGTCCAGTGACCCTCAGTTCACCCAAACCAGAACGTTAGACCTGATTTCTCTCAGCAACTGGGCTTTTCCAGCAATCTGCATGTCTTATTGAGCACTCATCCCCACCTACAGACTCTCCAACCCAACGTGCCATACTCTTACAAGGCCATAGGGTTGCTCTCGGATTGGAGAGGGACACAACTATTGGTGGTTTAATCTGAGCACCAGCATGCCTCAGACAAGGGGAGATTTGGAGAAGGAGAGTCCTTCACCGTGACATCGGCTGGTGTGGGGACTGAACCTCAGAACTAACCCTCTAACAGGGCCCACTCCCTCAGCACTGACCCTCCGACAGTGACCACTCCCTCAGCACTGACCCTCCGACAGTGCCCACTCCCTCAGCACTGACCCTCCGACAGTGACCACTTCCCTCAGCACTGACCCTCCGACAGTGACCACTCCCTCAGCACTGACCCTCCGACAGTGCCCACTCCCTCAGCACTGACCCTCCGACAGTGCCCACTCCCTCAGCACTGACCCTCCGACAGTGCCCACTCCCTCAGCACTGACCCTCCGACAGTGACCACTCCCTCAGCACTGACCCTCCGACAGTGCCCACTCCCTCAGCACTGACCCTCCGACAGTGCCCACTCCCTCAGCACTGACCCTCTGACAGTGCCCCACTCCCTCAGCACTGACCCTCCGACAGTGCCCACTCCCTCAGCACTGACCCTCTGACAGTGCCCCCTCCCTCAGCACCGTGAGTGTGAGCCTGGGTTTGAGGCTCAGCTATGAGAGGCAGTTTGAGGATCCAAGCTCTAACCGACTGTGTTCTGTGGGAGTTCGGGGTAGGTTACATCAGGACATTGTCTCATTTTGTTCATACATTCCAACAGGGTAAACAAACCTGACCTGTAATTCTGCTGCTGTTGTTAGTTACTTCATTTCCCTGATATCCTTGGTATGTGGGGTAGTCCCCTGGTCACAACACAATCAGAGGCTCCAGGCAGTGTACACCTACTGACTAAACATCAAAAAACTTCCCTACACCCTCTCTTTCTCTCCCTCCCTATCTCCCTCTCCCTCTCTCTCTCTCTCCCTGCCCCTCTCTCTCCCTCTCTCTGTCTCTCTCTCTCTCCCTCTCCCTGCCCCCCTCTCTTTCTCCCTCTCTCCGTCCCTCTCTCTCTCTCTTCCTCCCTTTCTCCCTCTCCCTCCCACCCTCTCTCTCCCCGTTTCTCCCTCTCTCTCTCTCCCTGCCCCCCTCCCTCTCTCTCTATCTCTCCCTCCCTATCTCCCTATCTCCCTCCCTATCTCCCTCTCCCTCCCTCTCTCTCTCTCCCACCCTCTTTCTCTCAATTTCTCCCTCTCTCTGTCTCTCTCTCTCTCTCCCGCCCTCTCTCTCTATCTCTTCCTCCCTTTCTCCCGCTCCCTCCCTACCTCCCTCTCTCTATCTCTCTCTCTCTCTCCCTCCCTCACTCTCTCTCTATCTCTTCCTCCCTTTCTCCCTTTCCCTCCCTCCCTCTCTCTCCATTTCTCCCTCTCTCTCTCTCCCTGCCCCCCCTCTCTCCCTCCCTCCCTCCCTCTCTCTCTATCTCTTCCTCCCTTTCTCCCTCTCCCTCCCTCCCTCTCTCTCTATCTCTTCCTCCCTCTCTCTCTCCCTGCCCCCCTCTCTCCCTCCCTCCCTCCCCCTCTCTATATCTCTTCCTCCCTCTCTCTCTCCCTCCCTCCCTCTCTCTCTCCCTCTCTCTGTCTCTCTCTCTCACTCTCTCTCTCTCCCTCCCTCCCTCTCTCCCTCTCCATTTCTCCCTCTCTCTCTCCCTGCCCACCTGTCTCTCTCCCTCCCTCCCTCTCTCTCTATCTCTTCCTCCCTTTCTCCCTCTCCCTCCCTTCCTCCCTCTCTCTATCTCACTCTCTCTCCCTCCCTCCCTCTCTCTCTATCTCTTCCTCCCTTTCCCTCCCTCCCTCCCTCTCTCTCCATTTCTCCTCTCTCTCTCCCTGACCCCTCTCTCCCTCCCTCCCTCCCTCTCTCTCTATCTCTTCCTCCCTTTCTCCCTCTCCCTCCCTTCCTCCCTCTCTCTATCTCACTCTCTCTCTCTCTCCCTCCCTCTCTCTCTATCTCTTCCTCCCTTTCTCCTGCTCCCTCCCTTCCTCCTTCTCTCTATCTCTCTCTCTCTCTCTCCCTCCCTCACTCTCTCTCTATCTCTTCCTCCCTTTCCCTCCCTCCCTCTCTCTCCATTTCTCCTTCTCTCTCTCTCTCCCTGCCCCCTCTCTCCCTCCCTCCCTCCCTCCCTCTCTCTCTATCTCTTCCTCCCTTTCTCCCTCTCCCTCCCTCCCTCCCTCTCTCTCCATTTCTCCTTCTCTCTCTCTCCCTGCCCCCTCTCTCCCTCCCTCCCTCCCTCCCTCTCTCTCTATCTCTTCCTCCCTTTCTCCCTCTCCCTCCCTCCCTCCCTCCCTCCCTTTCTCCCTCTCCCTCCCTCCCTCCCTCCCTCCCTCCCTCCCTTTCTCCCTCTCCCTCCCTCCCTTTCTCCCTCTCTCTCCTGCCTCCTGTGCTCCCAGCCTGTCCCTAATGGCCCTGAAGAGATGGAATTGACAGATTCTGTCCTTGGTTAAAGCTGTGACCATTTCACCTCCAGATCAGCAGCACACATCAGGAGTGAGTTCTTCCTCTGCTTCGGTGAGCTCCTGCCCATTAATAAGATGGTGGCTCACCTTCACCATTCTTTGGTCAGACAGAACCGAAAGATTGCGATTTGGAGGCTGAGCGTTGGCATTCTTCATCCTGCACTCACCTGGGACAGAGGCAAAAATCCGACATTTCAATGGGAGCGACATGACGATCACCACAACCACACCATCCGGACAGAACATGTTGAACAATCCTGAGTGACCTGAGAATTGTACGAACGAGGGGAGGGACTGGTGTCGTTCAAATGTCAATGGTGTATAAACCCAGGACCACTGCTCTGACCCTCTGACAGTGCCCACTCCCTCAGCACTGACCCTCTGACGTTGCCCGCTCCGTCAGCACTGATCCTCCCACAGTGCCCACTCCCTCTGCACTGACCCTCCGACAGTGCACGCTCCCTCAGCACTGACCCTCCCACAGTGCCCACTCCCTCAGCACTGACCCTCAGACAGTGCCCACTCCCTCAGCACTGACCCTCCAACAGTGCCCACACCCTCAGCACTGACCCTCTGACGTTGCCCGCTCCGTCAGCACTGATCCTCCCACAGTGCCCACTCCCTCAGCAATGATCCTCCGACAGTGCAGCACTTCCTCAGCATTGACCCTCCAACAGTGCCCGCTCCCTCAGCACTGACCATCCGACAGTGCCCACTCCCTCAGCACTGACCCTCTGACAGTGCCCACTCCCTCAGCACTGACCCTCTGACAGTGCCCACTCCCTCAGCACTGACCCTCCGACAGTGCCCCCTCCCTCAGCACCGTGAGTGTGAGCCTGGGTTTGAGGCTCAGCTATGAGAGGCAGTTTGAGGATCCAAGCTCTAACCGACTGTGTTCTGTGGGAGTTCGGGGTAGGTTACATCAGGACATTGTCTCATTTTATTCATACATTCCAACAGGGTAAACAAACCTGACCTGTAATTCTGCTGCTGTTGTTAGTTACTTCATTTCCCTGATATCCTTGGTATGTGGGGTAGTCCCCTGGTCACAACACAATCAGAGGCTCCAGGCAGTGTACACCTACTGACTAAACATCAAAAAACTTCCCTACACCCTCTCTTTCTCTCCCTCCCTATCTCCCTCTCCCTCTCTCTCTCTCTCTCTCTCCCTCCCTCTCTCTCTCCATTTCTCCCCCTCTCTCCCTGCCCCCTCTCTCTCCCTCTCTCTGTCTCTCTCTCTCTCTCCCTCTCCCTGCCCCCCTCTCTTTCTCCCTCTCTCCCTCCCTCTCTCTCTCTTCCTCCCTTTCTCCCTCTCCCTCCCTCCCTCTCTCTCCCCGTTTCTCCCTCTCTCTCTCTCCCTGCCCCCCTCCCTCTCTCTATCTCTCCCTCCCTATCTCCCTCCCTCCCTCTCTCTCTCTCCCACCCTCTTTCTCTCAATTTCTCCCTCTCTCTCTGTCTCTCTCTCTCTCCCTCCCTCCCCTCTCTCTATCTCTTCCTCCCTTTCTCCCGCTCCCTCCCTTCCTCCCTCCCTCTCTCTCTATCTCTTCCTCCCTTTCCCTCCCTCATTCTCTCTCCATTTCTCTCTCTCTCTCTCTCCCTGCCCCCCTCTCTCCCTCCCTCCCTCTCTCTCTATCTCTTCCTCCCTTTCCCTCCCTCCCTCTCTCTCCATTTCTCCCTCTCTCTCTCTCTCCCTGCCCCCCTCTCTCCCTCCCTCCCTCCCTCTCTCTCTCTATCTCTTCCTCCCTTTCTCCCTCTCCCTCCCTCCCTCTCTCTCTATCTCTTCCTCCCTCTCTCTGTCTCTCTCTCTCTCTCTCTCCCCCTCCCTCTCTCTCTCTCTCTCTATTTCTCTCTCTCTCTCTCTCTCCCTGCCCCCTCTCTCCCTCCCTCCCTCCCTCTCTCTCTATCTCTTCCTCCCTCTCTCTCTCCCTCCCTCCCTCTCTCTCTCCCTCCCTCCCTCTCTCTCTCCCTCTCTCTGTCTCTCTCTCTCTCACTCTCTCTCTCTCCCTCCCTCCCTCTCTCCCTCTCCATTTCTCCCTCTCTCTCTCTCCCTGCCCCCCGTCTCTCTCCCTCCCTCCCCCTCTCTCTATCTCTTCTTCCCTTTCTCCCTCTCCCTCCCTTCCTCCCTCTCTCTATCTCACTCTCTCTCTCCCTCCCTCCCTCTCTCTCGATCTCTTCCTCCCTTTCTCCCTTTCCCTCCCTCCCTCTCTCTCCATTTCTCCTTCTCTCTCTCTCCCTGCCCACCTGTCTCTCTCCCTCCCTCCCTCCCTCCCTCCCTCTCTCTCTATCTCTTCCTCCCTTTCTCCCTCTCCCTCCCTCCCTCCCTCCCTCCATTTCTCCCTCTCTCTCCTGCCTCCTGTGCTCCCAGCCTGTCCCTAATGGCCCTGAAGAGATGGAATTGACAGATTCTGTCCTTGGTTAAAGCTGTGACCATTTCACCTCCAGATCAGCAGCACACATCAGGAGTGAGTTCTTCCTCTGCTTCGGTGAGCTCCTGCCCATTAATAAGATGGTGGCTCACCTTCACCATTCTTTGGTCAGACAGAACCGAAAGATTGCGATTTGGAGGCTGAGCGTTGGCATTCTTCATCCTGCACTCACCTGGGACAGAGGCAAAAATCCGACATTTCAATGGGAGCGACATGACGATCACCACAACCACACCATCCGGACAGAACATGTTGAACAATCCTGAGTGACCTGAGAATTGTACGAACGAGGGGAGGGACTGGTGTCGTTCAAATGTCAATGGTGTATAAACCCAGGACCACTGCTCTGACCCTCCGACAGTGCCCACTCCCTCAGCACTGACCCTCTGACGTTGCCCGCTCCGTCAGCACTGATCCTCCCACAGTGCCCACTCCCTCTGCACTGACCCTCCGACAGTGCCCACTCCCTCAACACTGACTCTCTAACAGTGCCCACTCCTTCAGCACTGACCCTCTGACCGTGCCTACTCCCTCAACCAATCCACCCTAACCTACTCACTGGGGGACAATGTAGCACGGCCAATCCACCCTAACCTACACACTGTGGGACAATGTAGCACGGCCAATCCACCCTAACCTACCCACTGTGGGACAATGTAGCACGGCCAATCCACCCTAACCTACCCACTGTGGGACAATGTAGCACGGCCAATCCACCCTAACCTACACACTGTGGGACAATGTAGCACGGCCAATCCACCCTAACCTACACACTGTGGGACAATGTAGCACGGCCAATCCACCCTAACCTACACACTGTGGGACAATGCAGCACGGCCAATCCACCCTAACCTACACACTGTGGGACAATGCAGCACGGCCAATCCACCCTAACCTACCCACTGTGGACAATGTAGCACGGCCAATCCACCCTAACCTACACATTGTGGGACAATGCAGCACGGCCAATCCACCCTAACCTACACACTGTGGGACAATGTAGCACGGCCAATCCACCCTAACCTACACACTGTGGGACAATGCAGCACGGCCAATCCACCCTAACCTACACACTGTGGGACAATGCAGCACGGCCAATCCACCCTAACCTACACACTGTGGGACAATGTAGCACGGCCAATCCACCCTAACCTACACACTGTGGGACAATGTAGCACGGCCAATCCACCCTAACCTACACACTGTGGGACAATGTAGCACGGCCAATCCACCCTAACCTACCCACTGTGGGACAATGTAGCACGGCCAATCCACCCTAACCTACACACTGTGGGACAATGTAGCACGGCCAATCCACCCTAACCTACACACTGTGGGACAATGTAGCACGGCCAATCCACCCTAACCTACACACTGTGGGACAATGTAGCACGGCCAATCCACCCTAACCTACACACTGTGGGACAATGTAGCACGGCCAATCCACCCTAACCTACACACTGTGGGACAATGTAGCACGGCCAATCCACCCTAACCTACACACTGTGGGACAATGTAGCACGGCCAATCCACCCTAACCTACACACTGAGGGACAATGTAGCACGGCCAATCCACCCTAACCTACACACTGTGGGACAATGTAGCACGGCCAATCCACCCTAACCTACACACTGTGGGACAATGTAGCACGGCCAATCCACCCTAACCTACATACTGTGGGACAATGCAGCACGGCCAATCCACCCTAACCTACACACTGTGGGACAATGTAGTACGGCCAATCCACCCTAACCTACTCACTGTGGGACAATGTAGCACGGCCAATCCACCCTAACCTACACACTGTGGGACAATGCAGCACGGCCAATCCACCCTAACCTACACACTGTGGGACAATGTAGCACGGCCAATCCACCCTAACCTACACACTGTGGGACAATGTAGCACGGCCAATCCACCCTAACCTACGCACTGTGGGACAATGTAGCACGGCCAATCCACCCTAACCTACGCACTGTGGGACAATGTAGCACGGCCAATCCACCCTAACCTACACACTGTGGGACAATGTAGCACGGCCAATCCACCCTAACCTACACACTGTGGGACAATGTAGCACGGCCAATCCACCCTAACCTACACACTGAGGGACAATGTAGCACGGCCAATCCACCCTAACCTACACACTGTGGGACAATGTAGCACGGCCAATCCACCCTAACCTACACACTGTGGGACAATGTAGCACGGCCAATCCACCCTAACCTACACACTGTGGGACAATGTAGCACGGCCAATCCACCCTAACCTACCCACTGTGGGACAATGTAGCACGGCCAATCCACCCTAACCTACACACTGTGGGACAATGTAGCACGGCCAATCCACCCTAACCTACCCACTGTGGGACAATGTAGCACGGCCAATCCACCCTAACCTACCCACTGTGGGACAATGTAGCACGGCCAATCCACCCTAACCTACATACTGTGGGACAATGTAGCACGGCCAATCCACCCTAACCTACACACTGTGGGACAATGTAGTACGGCCAATCCACCCTAACCTACACACTGTGGGGCAATGTAGTACGGCCAATCCACCCTAACCTACACACTGTGGGACAATGTAGCACGGCCAATCCACCCTAACCTACCCACTGTGGGACAATGTAGTACGGCCAATCCACCCTAACCTACACACTGTGGGACAATGTAGCACGGCCAATCCACCCTAACCTACCCACTGTGGGACAATGTAGTACGGCCAATCCACCCTAACCTACTCACTGTGGGACAATGTAGCACGATCAATCCACCCTAACCTGGACATCTTTGGACTGTGGATGAAAACCGGAGCAAACCCACACAGAGAGAGTGCAACCTCCACACGGACAGTTGGGTGGAATCAGATCCGGATCCCTGGTGCTGTGAGGCAGTCATACTAACCACTGAACCACCGTGTCCCACCTTATGATCGTCACCATTGTCAAATGTTATAAAACCTTCCCGTCGTGTCACTCATGTGCTTTCGGGAGAGAAATCTACCATCCCTACCTAATCTGGCTGACATTTGACTCCAGGTCCAAGGCAATCTCAACTGCCCTCTGGGCAATTAGGGATGAGCAATGAAAGCTGACCTTGTTCGCAACGCCCACATTTGTGAATAAATGTCCAAAACAAACAATTAGGGATTATCAGACAAACCTACACGATGTCTCACCCATGTTTGCTCACAGATATAATCACACAGAGACACCTATCCTCTCTAAGGTCAAAGGAACAGCTCCAATCATTTCATTTTCCTGAACTAAGAGAATAATTCCTTTGCCAATTGTCTATGGCAACACCTCAATTTATCGGAGCTGATTACAGCCAAGGAGCAGAGAGAGACTCCCACACTTTTAATGAGTGAAAAACCTGCAGAGTGCCAAAAGTCTGAATTAAACAGGTTCATCCCAGGAGAAGCTCATGGAATGGTTTCAGCTCCTTGTATCCACGCTGATGGGCTAGAGACTGTCTCCACTTCCCCCATCCCTACCTAGCTCAGCATATTTCCTTCCGAGGTGCATTGGGAATGCAGGTCTATATTTGAGGATGCGGAACATGGAATTTTCCAGTCATTCTGGATTGAAAGAGTTTTCAAGGAATGTCTGGTTTCCGTGTTGTGTTTTCAGCTGTAATTCCTGAAAAGTCAGAAGTTTAAAGTGTGTTGAAGTTCATTTCCTGATTGGTTTGTGAGTTGTGTGGGCTATAATTGCTGGGCAAGATGGGTTTGATAGAGACGGGACCTCGTGGCAATCTCTGATATAAAGTCAGGCGAAAGTGAGTACTTTAGAGTCAAGATTAGAGTGATGCTGGAAAAGCACAGCAGAAATGGAAGAGCTTTTGCCCGAAACGTCGATTCTCCTGCTCCTCGGATGCTGCCTGACCTGCTGTGCTTTTCCAGCACCAGTCTGATGTAAAGTTGCTGTTTCAGTCCACACTCGTAGTGTGGTGACAGTGAGGGAAAATAAAGCTGCACCGATCTCTCTCAATAAAACCTCCTCTGGATGTTGGAAAGCTGATGTTGACCTTGGGAACACATTCAGAGGATATTGCAAAGGCCCTGCTTGTACTTCCCCTCCAGTGATGTGAGGTCTCTGATTTCCTTTGGTCAACTCTCTAAAAGCAGCTTGTCTAAAGCCGTGCTCTTGGCCTCCACCTGGAATCTCGGCAATCAGGAGGGAGATGTGGAAGGAACCACCAGAGGATAGGGTGGAGACTGGTACAATTACAACATTTAAAAGGCATCTGGATGGGTATAGGAATAGGAAGGGTTTACAGGGATATGGGCCAAGTGCTGGGAAATGGGACTAGAGTAGGTTGGGATATCTGGTCAGCATGGATGGGTTGGAACAAAGAGTCTGTTTCTTGTGCTGTACATCTCTATGACTCTAAGTGTGTGTGTGCATGTGTGTGTCTGTGTGTGTGTCTGTGTGTGTCTGTGTGCGTGTGGGTGTATGTCTATATGTGTCTATGTGTGTATGTATGTCTGTGTGTATTTGTATGTTTGTGTCTGTGTGTGTGCATGTGTGTGTGTCGGTGTGTATATGACTGTGTGTGTGTGTGTGTGTGTGTGTGTGTGTCTGTGTGCATCTGTGTGTGCGTCTGTGTGCGTCTGTCTGTGTGTCTGTATGTGTGTATGTCTGTGTATGTGTCTGTGTCTGTGTGTATGTGTGTGTCTTTGTGTGTGAGTGTCTGTGTGTGTCTGTGTGCGTCTGTGTGCATCTGTGTGTGTGTCTGTGTGTGTGTATGTGTCTGTGTGCGTGTATGTGTTTGTGTATGTGTCTGTGTGTACGTGTCTGTGTGTGTGTGTGTGTGTGTGTATGTGTCTGTGTGTGCGTCTGTGTGTGTCTGTGTGCGTCTGTGTGTCTGTGTGTGTGTGTGTGTGTGAATGTGTCTGTGTCTGTGTGTGTCTGTCTGTGTGTGTGGGTGTGTGTGTGTCTGTGTGGGTGTGTGTGTGTGTGTCTGTGTGTGTGTGTGTTTCTGTGTGGGTGTATGTGCCTGTGTGTCTGTGTGTGTGTGTGTCTGTGTGTGTGAATGTGTCTGTGTCTATGTGTGTGTCTATGTGTGTGGGTGTGTCTGTGTGTGTGAATGTGTCTGTGTCTGTGTCTGTGTGTGTGTGTGTGTGTGTCTGTGTGTCTGTGTGGGTGTGTCTGTGTGTGTGAATGTGTGTGTGTGTGTGTGTGTCTGTGTGTCTGTGTGGGTGTGTCTGTGTGTGTGAATGTGTCTGTGTGTGTGTGTGTCTATGTGTGTGGGTGTGTCTGTGTGAATGTGTCTGTGTCTGTGTGTGTGTGTGTGTGGGTGTGTGTGTGTGTCTATGTGTGTGGGTGTGTCTGTGTGAATGTGTCTGTGTCTGTGTGTGTGTGTGTGTCTGTGTGTCTGTGTGGGTGTGTCTGTGTGTGTGAATGTGTCTGTGTGTGTGTGTCTGTGTGTGTGTGTGTGTGTGTGTGTGTCTGTGTGTGAGTGTCTGTGTGTGTGTCTGCGTGTGAGTGTCTGTGTGTGTGAATGTGTCTATGTGAATGTGTCTGTGTCTGTGTCTGTGTGTGTGTGTGTGTGTGTGTGTGTCTGTGTGTCTGTGTGTGAGTGAAAAGGAGGTCACTACTGATTCACTCGGATTATCCTGGGGCTGAAGGGATTGGATCTCGAGGGTAGAGTCGGCTTGTGCTCGCTCGAGAATCGGAGACGAAGGAGTGATTTAACCCAGGGGTTTCCAACTGTGGAAGGATTGTGTTGAGAGAGAGAAACTATTCCCACTGGATTGGGGTGGGGGTGAGTCAGGAATGTGAGGCAGATTCAGGCTGACCCACTCGAGGTGATGTTGGGGGTGGAGTTGCGATCCCTCACTCAGTGGGAGTAGGATTTAGAATGGTCTGTCCCTGCCCAGGGAAGGGGTGGTGAGGTTGAGGGTCAAGTGCCCACATTGTGATTGGGCATGGGGGGAGCTCTGGGTGATTGGACCCCCCGTGGGGCAATAGGACTTCAGGTCCAGAGAGTGTGTGGTCTAATGGAAGGGCCGAACGGCCTCAAGGAGGGCTGAATGGCCTGCTCCTGAGAACAGTCAGTGAATGATGGACACTGGTAGTCAGTATTCAGAGGAAGGGTACAGGAGGTGTTGGTAGAGGGTGGGGGAGTTTCGGTGGGAAAAACACTTCAGTTTCAGTCCCTTTGGGTGTGGAAGCAGTCGGCAGTGATCCAGCCGGGAGCAGTGGATATGAAAGGAGTGTGTGGGCTTCCCACAAGCAACAAGACCAGGCCTGTCATTAACACCAGGCCGCTGCTGCTTCTGAGAGAAACCAGGGCTACACCACAGTAACTCTCACCCTGGAAACCAGTCAGGCAGAGTCACTGCGGAGGGGGGGGCATGTCAGAGCCATGGAGACCACCCAGCTCACTCAGAAAGGGCACAGTTACACAGCATCTGAACAGAGGGAGAGAGACAGAGACGGAACAGGGCGGGAATGCCCCAGGGCACCAACAAGGCATGGCCCCCCACAGGGGGTGTAGGGGGTTGGAGGGGGTTACAGGGATAGGGAGGGGGTGTAGGGGCTGGAGGGGGTTACAGAGATAGGGAGGGGATGTAGGGGCTGGAGGGGGTTACAGAGATAGGGAGGGGGTGTAGGGGCTGGAGGGGGTTACAGAGATAGGGAGGGGTGTAGGGGCTGGAGGGGGTGACAGAGATAGGGAGGGGGTGTAGGGGCTGGAGGGGGTTACAGAGATAGGGAGGGGGTGTAGGGGCTGGAGGGGGGTTACAGAGATAGGGAGGGGGTGTAGGGGCTGGAGGGGGTTACAGGGATAGGGAGGGGGTGTAGGGGCTGGAGGGGGTTATAGAGGTAGGGAGGGGGGTGTAAGGGGTTGGAGGGGGTTACAGAGATAGGGAGGGGGTGTAGGGGCTGGAGGGGGTTACAGAGGTAGGGAGGGGGTGTAGGGGCTGGAGGGGGTTACAGAGATAGGGAGGGGGTGTAGGGGGTTGGAGGGGGTTACAGGGATAGGGAGGGGGTGTAGGGGCTGGAGGGGGTTACAGAGATAGGGAGGGGATGTAGGGGCTGGAGGGGGTTACAGAGATAGGGAGGGGGTGTAGGGGCTGGAGGGGGTTACAGAGATAGGGAGGGGTGTAGGGGCTGGAGGGGGTGACAGAGATAGGGAGGGGGTGTAGGGGCTGGAGGGGGTTACAGGGATAGGGAGGGGATGTAGGGGCTGGAGGGGGTTACAGAGGTAGGGAGGGGGTGTAGGGGCTGGAGGGGGTTATAGAGGTAGGGAGGGGGTGTAAGGGGTTGGAGGGGGTTACAGAGATAGGGAGGGGGTGTAGGGGCAGGAGGGGGTTACAGAGGTAGGGAGGGGATGTAGGGGGTTGGAGGGGGTTACAGAGATAGGGAGAGGGTGTAGGGGCTGGAGGGAGTTACAGAGATAGGGAGGGGGTGTAGGGGCTGGAGGGGGTTACAGCGATAGGGAGGGGGTGTAGGGGGTTGGAGGGGGTTACAGAGATAGGGAGGGGGTGTAGGGGGTTGGAGGGGGTGACAGGGATAGGGAGGGGGTGTAGGGGCTGGAGGGGGGTTACAGAGATAGGGAGGGGGTGTAGGGGGTTGGAGGGGGTTACAGAGATAGGGAGGAGGTGTAGGGGTTGGAGGGGGTGACAGGGATAGGGAGGGGGTGTAGGGGGTTGGGGGGGGTTACAGAGATAGGGAGGGGGTGTAGGGGGTTGGAGGGGGTGACAGGGATAGGGAGGGGCTGTAGGGGCTGGAGGGGGTGACAGAGATAGGGAGGGGGTGTAGGGGCTGGAGGGGTGACAGGGATAGGGAGGGGGTGTAGGGGCTGGAGGGGGTGACAGGGTTAGGGAGGGGGGTGTAGGTGTTGGAGGTGGTGACAGGGATAGGGAGGGGGTGTAGGTGTTGGAGGTGGTGACAGGGATAGGGAGAGGGTGTAGGGGGTTGGGGGGGGTGACAGGGATAGGGAGGGGGTGTAGGGGGTTGGGGGGGGGTTACAGAGATAGGGAGGGGGTGTAGGGGGTTGGAGGGGGTGACAGGGATAGGGAGGGGGTGTAGGGGCTGGAGGGGGTGACAGGGTTAGGGAGGGGGGTGTAGGTGTTGGAGGTGGTGACAGGGATAGGGAGGGGGGTGTAGGTGTTGGAGGTGGTGACAGGGTTAGGGAGGGGGGTGTAGGTGTTGGAGGTGGTGACAGGGATAGGGAGAGGTGATCCAATTCAAAACAGATGGTTAATAGAATTTGGAGCTTCCGTTAAAGAATTTCATACACACTGATCGCAAAGTCTTAAAAGACTGACATAGAAAGAAATTATTGCAATACCTGTAATGTTGATCTACAGAACTTACCAAACGTTACAACTTAGAATTGAAAAGAAGATTAATGAATGGAAGAGGTGACGCTTAAAGGAAAGCAAGTTAGAAGCAGTTGCAGATTTTAAACAGCTTTACACTGAAAGAATCTATAAACACATTGGGAAGGAATTGTTATGGTTCGAGCCAATGGCCAGACTGGACAAGTTAGATCACAGAGTGAAACCTCTGCTTAATATAACAGAAACTTCATTTTAGCTCCTTGTTTGTCATGGAGGTCAGTCCCTGAACATGTGAACAAGTGGCTGTCAGTGTACTTTTACCATAAGAACACAAAACTTTGGGACACACACAAAATAAATACAAATTTTGTTCCATGGTCGAAGACTGATGTTAAATTGTCAAATGATAAATGTTAGAAAGATTCAAGCCTTTACGCCTTATCAACACTCCAACCTCGAGGAAGGGGTACCCCTGACTCCAGCTCAAAGGTCTTTGGTTTGGCTGGAATCACTGTATCACTAAAGGTTAGCTGTTGGGGTTGTACAGGACATTGGTGAGGTCTTGTCTGGAATACTCTTCTCAGTTCTGGCCGTCTTGTTACAGGAAAGACGTTGTTAAGCTGGAGAGGGGTCAGAAGAGATTTACCAGGATGTTGCCAGGTATGGAGGGTTTAGGTTATAAGGATAGGCTGGCAGTTTTTTTTTCCCTGGAGTGTAAGAGGTGTGAGAGGCGTTCTGATAGAGGTTTATAAAATCATAAGGGACATGGGCAGTGTTAATGGTAGCTGTCACTTCACTAGAAGGGAGGATTTCAAGACTGGGGGCGAATTGAATGGTGAGAAGAGAAAGATTTTAAAAAGACACGAGGGGCAACTTTTCTACACAGAGAGTTGTTCGTGTGTGGAATGAACTTCCTGAGGGAGTGGGGGGTGTGGGTACATTTGGATAAGGACCTGGATAGGAAAGGATTGGAGGGATATGGGCCAGGAGCAGGCAGCTGGGACTAGTTTAGTTTGGGGTTAGGGTCGGCACGGGCTGGTTGGGCCGAAGGGTCTGCTTCCGTGCTGTCGGACTCTATGATTCTTCTCCTTATGATCCTCAGACAAACTGCTAATGTTGCTCAATTATTGGAGTCATAGAGATGTACAGCACGGAAACAGACCCTTCGGTCCCACCCGTCCGTGCTGACCCAGATATCCCAACCCAATCTAGTCCCACCTGCCAGCACCCGGCCCATATCCCCCCAAACCCTTCCTATTCATATACCCATCCAAATGCCTCTTCAATGTTGCAATTGTACCAGCCTCCACCACATCCTCTGGCAGCTCATTCCATACACGTACCACCCTCTGGGTGAAAAAGTTGCCCCTTAGGTCTCTTTTATATCCTTCCCCTCTCACCCTAAACCTATGCCCCTCTAGTTCTGGACTCCCCCACCCCAGGGAAAAGACTTTGTCTCTTTATCCTATCCATGCCCCTCATGATTTTGTAAACCTCTATAAGGTCACCCCTCAGCCTCCAATGCTCCAGGGAAAACAGTCCCAGCCTGTTCAGCCTCTCCCTGTAGCTCAGATCCTCCAACCCTGGCAACATCCTTGTAAATCTTTTCTGAGCCCTTTCAAGTTTCACAACATCTTTCCGATAGGAAGGTAGACCAGAATTACACACAATATTCCAACAGTGGCCTAACCAATGTCCTGTACAGCCACAACATGCCCTCCCGACTCCTGTACTCAATACTCTGACCAATAAAGGAAAGCATACCAAACACCTTCTTCACTATCCTATCTACCTGTGACTCCACTTTCAAGGAGCTATGAACCTGCACTCCAAGGTCTCTTTGTTCAGGAACACTCCCTAGGACCTTACTATTAAGTGTATAAGTCCTGCTCAGATTTGCTTTCCCAAAATGCAGCACCTCGCATTTATCTGAATTAAACTCCATCTGCCACTTCTCAGCCCATTGGCCCATCTGGTCCAGATCCTGTTGTAGTCTGAGGTAACCCTCTTCGCTGTCCACTACACTTCCAATTTTGGTGTCACCTACAAACTGACCAACTGTACCTCTTATGCTCACATCCAAATCATTTATGTAAAGATGAAGGGCCCAAAACATCGATTCTGCTGCTCCTCGGATGCTGCCTGACCTGCTGTGCTTTTCCAGCACCACACTCTTGACACTAATCCCCAGCATCTGCAGTCCTCACTTTCGCCTTGCCACTTTGCTTTGTTGTCTGTCCCAAAGTCCACCTTGGAGGATGGTCACCTGAATGAGACCGAATGTCCCTGACCACTGAAGTGTTCCATGTCTTTCCTTAGTTCCCCTTCTGTTTCCAAGGCCTTCCGCTGACCACCTCAGGGCGTTTTCACAGCCCCAAATGATATTGATGGCCCTTCTGCAGTGATGGACCATCACCTTCTGAATGAGTGTGCACAATACCCCACTGCTTCCCAACGGTTCTGAGTCTCTGTGTTACTGGATTCCAGTCACGAGACAAAAGCAGATTTACTTTCCCTCCGTTTTCCTGTTTTTCTAATGCACTGAATTATTCACCTCAGACATTTCAAAGCCCTCATGAATTGCAGGTCAAGAAAACAAATTACGAGATGTCACTCACAGAACATGTTAAAATAGAACAAAAACTCACATCCTGTGCCTGTAACAAATATTAAACAAAATCAAACAGCGAGTTTTATATCATTCCTTAGGTTGGACCTCATTGCAAGGGGGAGAGAGAATGAATGCCTCCCAGCAGATTCAGGGTCTGAGATGGACTATACAGAATACAAGAATTGACATCTTGGAGAAAACAGTCCTCAAGATACCACACTGCCTTCTAATTAAAAATAAATCAGTTAGACAGTCAGTACTAACAGAGTGCTGCACCATCAGAGGGTTGGATCGAACAGAGTGCCATATATAGAGGATCAGGACTTAGGGCAGGCCGCATTGTTGGAAGGTCAGTGTGGAGGGAGTGTTGCGCTGCACAGCTCATCAGAACGAACAGAGGTAGTTGTCAAAGGGTTAAAACTGAGGGTTGAAACATTGGAGGGTCAGTGCTGAGGGAGTGGGCACTGTCGGAGGGTCAGTGCTGAGGGAGCGGGCACTGTCGGAGCAGTTTGTGAACAGAAGGTCTGAATTGCTTGTGTAGCATGAGGACATTCTCAGGTTGGGGAGAGGAGCTGGAGAAATGGGAAATCCATTTCAATGGTCACAGATTCCCTGAGGGGATTAGCTGCTTTTTCTAAGACATGCTGTGGGATGGACAAAGTTAAAAATCACACCAGACCAGGTCACCCCAGACCAGGTCACCCCACACCAGGTCACACCACATACAGGTCACCCCACACCAGATCACACCAGACCAGGTCACACCAGGTCACCCGACACCAGGTCACACCACACCAGGTCACACCAGGTCACCCGACACCAGGTCACCCCACACCAGGTCACCCCACACCAGGTCACACCAGGTCACCCGACACCAGGTCACCCCACACCAGGACACCCCACACCAGGTCACCCCACACCAGGTCACACCACACCAGGTCACACCAGGTCACCCGACACCAGGTCACACCACACCAGGTCACACCAGGTCACCCGACACCAGGTCACCCCACACCAGGACACCCCACACCAGGTCACCCCACACCAGGTCACACCACACCAGGTCACACCAGGACACCCGACACCAGGTCACCCCACACCAGGTCACACCAGGTCACCCCACACCAGGTCACCCCACACCAGGTCACCCCCCACCAGGTCACCTCACACCAGGTCACACCAGGTCACCCCACACCAGGTCACACCAGGTCACCCCACACCAGGTCACCCCACACCAGGTCACACCACACCAGGTCACACCAGGTCACCCCAGACCAGGTCACCCCAGACCAGGTCACCCCACACCAGGTCACACCACACCAGGTCACACCAGGTCACCCCACACCAGGTCACCCCAGACCAGGTCACCCCACACCAGGTCACACCACACCAGGTCACACCAGGTCACCCCACACCAGGTCACCCCAGACCAGGTCACCCCACACCAGGTCACACCACACCAGGTCACACCAGGTCACCCCACACCAGGTCACCCCACACCAGGTCACCCCACACCAGGTCACACCACACCAGGTCACACCAGGTCACCCCACACCAGGTCACCCCAGACCAGGTCACCCCACACCAGGTCACACCACACCAGGTCACACCAGGTCACACCACACCAGGTCACCCCACACCAGGTGACCCCACACCAGGTCACCCCACACCAGGTCACACCAGGTCACCCCACACCAGGTCACCCCACACCAGGTCACCCCACACCAGGTCACACCACACCAGATCACACCACACCAGGTCACCCCACACCAGGTCACCCCACACCAGGTCACACCACACCAGGTCACCCCACACCAGGTCACCCCACACCAGGTCACACCACACCAGGTCACCCCACACCAGGTCACACCAGGTCACACCAGGTCACCCCACACCAGGTCACCCCACACCAGGTCACACCACACCAGGTCACCCCACACCAGGTCACCCCACACCAGGTCACACCACACCAGGTCACACCACACCAGGTCACACCCGGTCACACCAGGTCACCCCACACCAGGTCACCCCACACCAGGTCACCCCACACCAGATCACACCAGGTCACCCCACACCAGGTCACCCCACACCAGGTCACCCCACACCAGGTCACCCCACACCAGGTCACCCCACACCAGGTCACCCCACACCAGATCACACCACACCAGGTCACCCCACACCAGGTGACCCCACACCAGGTCACACCACACCAGGTGACCCCACACCAGGTCACACCACACCAGGTCACCCCACACCAGGTCACCCCACACCAGGTCACACCACACCAGGTGACCCCACACCAGATCACACCAGGTCACCCCACACCAGGTCACACCACACCAGGTCACCCCACACCAGGTCACCCCACACCAGATCACACCAGATCACACCACACCAGGTCACCCCACACCAGGTGACCCCACACCAGATCACACCAGGTCACCCCACACCAGATCACACCAGATCACACCACACCAGGTCACCCCACACCAGGTCACCCCACACCAGGTCACCCCACACCAGATCACACCAGGTCACCCCACACCAGATCACACCAGATCACACCACACCAGGTCACCCCACACCAGATCACACCAGATCACACCACACCAGGTCACCCCACACCAGGTCACCCCACACCAGGTCACCTCACACCAGGTCACCCCACACCAGGTCACACCAGGTCACCCCACACCAGGTCACCCCACACCAGGTCACCCCACAGCAGGTCACCCCACACCAGGTCACCCCACACCAGGTCACACCAGGTCACCCCACACCAGATCACACCACACCAGGTCACCCCACACCAGATCACACCAGATCACACCACACCAGGTCACCCCACACCAGGTCACCCCACACCAGGTCACCCCACACCAGGTCACCCCACACCAGGTCACACCAGGTCACCCCACACCAGGTCACCCCACACCAGGTCACCCCACAGCAGGTCACCCCACACCAGGTCACAGCAGGTCACCCCACACCAGGTCACACCAGATCACACCAGGTCACCCCACACCAGGTCACCCCACACCAGGTCACCCCACACCAGGTCACAGCAGGTCACCCCACACCAGGTCACACCAGATCACACCAGGTCACCCCACACCAGGTCACACCAGGTCACCCCACACCAGGTCACCCCACACCAGGTCACCCCACACCAGGTCACACCAGGTCACCCCACACCAGGTCACACCAGGTCACACCACACCAGGTCACACCAGGTCACCCCACACCAGGTGACCCCACACCAGGTCACACCAGACCAGGTCACCCCACACCAGGTCACCCCACACCAGGTCACCCCACACCAGGTCACAACAGGTCACACCACACCAGGTCACACCAGACCAGGTCACAACAGGTCACACCACACCAGGTCACACCAGACCAGGTCACACCACACCAGGTCACCCCAGACCAGGTCACAGCAGGTCACCCCACACCAGGTCACACCACACCAGGTCACACCACACCAGGTCACCCCACACCAGGTCACACCAGACCAGGTCACCCCACACCAGGTCACCCCAGACCAGGTCACCCCACACCAGGTCACACCAGGTCACCCCACACCAGGTCACCCCAGACCAGGTCACCCCACACCAGGTCACACCAGGTCACCCCACACCAGGTCACCCCAGACCAGGTCACAGCAGGTCACCCCACACCTGGTCACCCCACACCAGGTCACCCCACACCAGGTCACAACAGGTCACCCCACACCAGGTCACCCCACACCTGGTCACCCCACACCTGGTCACCCCACACCAGGTCACCCCACACCAGGTCACAACAGGTCACCCCACACCTGGTCACCCCACACCAGGTCACCCCACACCAGGTCACACCAGGTCACCCCACACCTGGTCACCCCACACCAGGACACCCCACACCTGGTCACCCCACACCAGGTCACCCCACACCAGGTCACACCAGGTCACCCCACACCAGGTGACCCCACACCAGGTCACCCCACACCAGGTCACCCCACACCAGGTCACCCCACACCAGGACACCCCACACCAGGTCACCCCACACCAGGACACCCCACACCTGGTCACCCCACACCAGGTGACCCCACACCAGGTCACCCCACACCAGGTCACCCCACACCAGGTCACACCAGGTCACCCCACACCTGGTCACCCCACACCAGGACACCCCACACCAGGTCACCCCACACCAGGTCACCCCACACCAGGTCACACCAGGTCACCCCAGACCAGGTCACCCCACACCAGGTCACCCCACACCAGGTCACCCCACACCAGGTCACAACAGGTCACACCACACCAGGTCACACCACACCAGGTCACACCAGGTCACCCCACACCAGGTCACCCCACACCAGGTGTGGTGTGACCTGGTATGGGGTGATCTGGTGTGGTGTGACCTGGTGAGGGGTGACCTGGTGTGGGGTGACCTGGTGTGGGGTGACCTGGTGTGGTGTGACCTGGTGTGACCTGGTGTGGGGTGACCTGGTGTGGTGTGACCTGGTGTGACCTGGTCTGATGTGACCTGGTGTGGGGTGACCTTGTGTCGGGTGACCTGGTCTGGGGTGACCTGGTCTGGTGTGACCTGGTGTGGTGTGACCTGTTGTGACCTGGTGTGGGGTGACCTGGTGTGACCTGGTGTGGTGTGACCTGGTGTGGTGTGACCTGTTGTGACCTGGTGTGGGGTGACCTGGTGTGGGGTGACCTGGTGTGACCTGGTGTGGGGTGACCTGGTGTGGTGTGACCTGGTGTGACCTGGTGTGGGGTGACCTGGTCTGGGGTGACCTGGTCTGGGGTGACCTGGTGTGGGGTGACCAGGTGTGGGGTGACCTGGTGTGACCTGGTGTGGGGTGACCTGGTGTGGGGTGACCTGGTGTGGGGTGACCTGGTGTGACCTGGTGTGGGGTGACCTGGTGTGGGGTGACCTGGTGTGGGGTGACCTGGTCTGGGGTGACCTGGTGTGGGGTGACCTGGTCTGGGGTGACCTGGTGTGGGGTGACCTGGTGTGGGGTGACCTGGTGTGACCTGGTGTGGGGTGACCTGGTGTGGGGTGACCTGGTGTGGGGTGACCTGGTGTGACCTGGTGTGGGGTGACCTGGTGTGGGGTGACCTGGTGTGGGGTGACCTGGTCTGGGGTGACCTGGTGTGACCTGGTGTGGGGTGACCTGGTGTGACCTGGTGTGGGGTGACCTGGTCTGGGGTGACCTGGTCTGGTGTGACCTGGTGTGGTGTGACCTGTTGTGACCTGGTGTGGGGTGACCTGGTGTGGTGTGACCTGGTGTGGGGTGACCTGGTGTGACCTGGTGTGGGGTGACCTGGTGTGGGGTGACCTGGTCTGGGGTGACCTGGTGTGGGGTGACCTGGTGTGGGGTGACCTGGTGTGACCTGGTGTGGGGTGACCTGGTGTGGGGTGTCCTGGTGTGGGGTGACCTGGTCTGGGGTGACCTGGTGTGGGG
>NC_092769.1:76341635-76371635 GCF_047496795.1 Chiloscyllium punctatum
ACACACACACACACACACATATCTGAGTCAGTAGTTGAACACCAGGCTGTGATTGTTCTTCCAACAGAGGAAGCTGAGGGAATTCCTGACTGAAGGATGTCACAATCTGAGGAGTATAGACAGACTACATTATGAGAATCTCTTTATCATGATAAATGCATCTCAGGCCAGAAGGTGAGGAACAAATGGTTCCCAGGGGATCTCACCAAGAGTAGGCTAGAATATGGAACGCACTGCCTGAGAGGGTGATGGAGACAAAAAAAAACCTGCAGATGCTGGAATCCAAGGTAGCCAGGCAGGAGGCTGGGAGAACACAGCAAGGCAGGCAACCTGGCATCCCTCCTGATGCTGCCTGCCTTGCTGTGTTCCCCCAGCCTCCTGCCTGTCCCTCCTGATGCTGCCTGGCCTTGCTGTGCTCCCCCAGCCTCCTGCCTGTCCCTCCTGCTGCTGCCTGCCTTGCTGTGTTCCCCCAGCCTCCTGCCTGTCCCTCCTGGTGCTGCCTGCCTTGCTGTGTTCCCCCAGCCTCCTGCCTGTCCCTCCTGGTGCTGCCTGCCTTGCTGTGTTCCCCCAGCCTCCTGCCTGTCCCTCCTGATGCCCCCTGCCTTGCTGTGTTCCCCCAGCCTCCTGCCTGTCCCTCCTGATGCTGCCTGCCTTGCTGTGTTCCCCCAGCCTCCTGCCTGCCTTGCTGTGTTCCCCCAGCCTCCTGCCTGTCCCTCCTGATGCTGCCTGCCTTGCTGTGTTCCCCCAGCCTCCTGCCTGTCCCTCCTGATGCTGCCTGCCTTGCTGTGTTCCCCCAGCCTCCTGCCTGTCCCTCCTGATGCTGCCTGCCTTGCTGTGTTCCCCCAGCCTCCTGCCTGTCCCTCCTGGTGCTGCCTGCCTTGCTGTGTTCCCCCAGCCTCCTGCCTGTCCCTCCTGATGCCCCCTGCCTTGCTGTGTTCCTCCAGCCTCCTGCCTGTCCCTCCTGATGCTGCCTGCCTTGCTGTGTTCCCCCAGCCTCCTGCCTGTCCCTCCTGATGCTGCCTGCCTTGCTGTGTTCCCCCAGCCTCCTGCCTGTCCCTCCTGATGCTGCCTGCCTTGCTGTGTTCCCCCAACCTCCTGCCTGTCCCTCCTGATGCTGCCTGCCTTGCTGTGTTCCCCCAGCCTCCTGCCTGTCCCTCCTGATGCTGCCTGCCTTGCTGTGTTCCCCCAACCTCCTGCCTGTCCCTCCTGATGCTGCCTGCCTTGCTGTGTTCCTCCAGCCTCCTGCCTGTCCCTCCTGATGCCCCCTGCCTTGCTGTGTTCTCCCAGCCTCCTGCCTGTCCCTCCTGATGCCCCCTGCCTTGCTGTGTTCCCCCAGCCTCCTGCCTGTCCCTCCTGATGCTGCCTGCCTTGCTGTGTTCCCCCAGCCTCCTGCCTGTCCCTCCTGATGCCCCCTGCCTTGCTGTGTTCCCCCAGCCTCCTGCCTGTCCCCCCTGACGCTGCCTGCCTTGCTGTGTTCCCCCAGCCTCCTGCCTGTCCCCCCTGACGCTGCCTGCCTTGCTGTGTTCCCCCAGCCTCCTGCCTGTCTACCTGAGAGGGTGGTGGACCAGGTCCATAGAACATAGAACAATACAGCACAGAACAGGCCCTTCGGCCCTCGATGTTGCGCTGACCTGTATTAAGCCCATCCCCCTATACTATCCCATCACCATCCATGTGCTAACCTAAGGATTGTTTAAATCTCCCTAATGTGGCTGAGTTACCTACATTGGCAGGTAGGGCATTCCACACCCTTACCACTCTCTGAGTAAAGAACCTGCCTCTGACATCTGTCTTAAATCTATCACCCCTCAATTTGTAGCTATGCCCCCTCGTACACACTGATGTCATCATCCTAGGAAAAATACTCTCACTGTCTACCCTATCTAACCCTCTGATCATCTTGTATGTCTCTATCAAATCCTCCCTTAACCTTCTTCTTTCCAATGAGAACAGACCCAAGTCCCTCAGCCTTTCCTCATTTGACCTTCCCTCCAGACCAGGCAACATCCTGGTAAATCTCCTCTGCTCCTTTTCCAATGCTTCCACATCCTTCCTGTAATGGGGCGACCAGAACTGTACACAATATTCCAAGTGTGGCTGCACCAGTGTTTTGTATAGTTGCAGCATGATATTGCGGTTCCTGAACTCAATCCCTCTCCCAATAAAACCTAACACACCTTGTGCCTTCTTAACTGCACTATCCACCTGGGGGGCAACTTTCAGGGATCTATGTACATGGACTCCAAGATCCCTCTGCACATCCACACTACCAAGAATCTTTCCATTGACCCAGTACTCTGCCTTCCTGTTGTTCTTCCCAAAGTGCATCACCTCACATTTAGCTGCATTGAACTCCATTTGCCACCTCTCAGCCCAATTCTGCAGTTTATCCAAGTCCCCCTGAAACCTGTAACATTCTTCCAAACTGTCCACTACTCCACCGACTTTAGTGTCGTCTGCAAATTTACTAACCCATCCACCTATACCTGCGTCTAAGTCATTTATAAAAATGACAAACAGCAGTGATCCCAAAACAGATCCTTGTGTCACACCCACTAGTAACCGGACTCCAGGCTGAATATTTTCCATCAATCACCACTCGCTGCCTTCTTTCAGAAAGCCAGTTTCTAATCCAAACTGCTAAATCACCCTCAATTCCATGGCTCTGCATTTTCTCCAACAGCCGACCATGTGGAACCTTATCAAAGGCTTTACTGAAGTCCATGTACACCACATCAACTGCCCTACCCTCATCTACATGCTTGGTCAGCTTCTCAAAAAACTCAGTGAGGTTTGTGAGACACGACCTGCCCTTGACAAAACCAGGTTGACTGTCTGAAATCAAATTGTTGCTTGCTAGATGATTATAAATCTTATCTCTCATAATCCTTTCCAAACCTTTCCTACAACAGCCATAAGGCTCACTGGTCTATAATTACCTGGGTCATCTCTGCTGCCCTTCTTGAACACGGGCACAACATTTGCAATCCTCCAGTCCTCTGGTACTAAACCTGTAGACAATGACGACTCAAAGGTCAAGGCCAAAGACTCCACTATCTCCTCCCTAACTTCCCAGAGAATCCTTGGATAAATCCCATCTGGCCCAGGGGACTTGTCTACTTTCACTCCTTCTAGAATTGATAACACCTCCTCCTTACTAACCTCAAACAGGTTCAACAAGGTTCCCCATGGGAGACTGGTGAGCAAGGTTAGATCTCACGGATTACAGGGAGAACTAGCCATTTGGATATAGAACTGGCTCAAAGGTAGAAGACAGAGGGTGGTGGTGGAGGGTTGTTTTTCAGACTGGAGGCCTGTGACCAGTGGAGTGCCACAAGGATCGGTGCTGGGCCCTCTACTTTTCATCATTTATATAAATGATTTGGTTGTGAATATAGGAGGTATAAGTTAGTAAGTTTGCTGATGACACCAAAATTGAAGGGTTAGTGGACAGCGAAGAGGGTTACCTCAGATTACAGCAGGATCTGGACCAGATGGGCCAATGGGCTGAGGAGTGGCAGATGGAGTTTAATTCAGATAATTGTGAGGTGCTGCATTTTGGGAAAGCAAATCTTAGCAGGATTTATACATTTAATGGTAAGGTCCGAGGGAGTGTTGCTGAACAAAGAGACCTTGGAGTGCAGGTTCATAGCTCCTTGAAAGTGGAGTCGCAGGTCGATAGGATAGTGAAGAAGGCGTTTGGTATGCTTTCCTTTATTGGTCAGAGTATTGAGTACAGGAGTTGGGAGGTCATGTTGCGGCTGTACAGGACATTGGTTAGGCCACTGTTGGAATATTGTGTGCAATTCTGGTCTACCTTCCTATCGGAAAGATGTTGTGAAACTTGAAAGGGTTCAGAAAGGATTTACAAGGATGTTGCCAGGGTTGGAGGATCTGAGCTACAGGGAGAGACTGAACAGGCTGGGGCTGTTTTCCCTGGAGCGTCGGAGGCTGAGGGGTGACCTTATAGAGGTTTACAAAATTATGAGGGGCATGGATAGGATAAATAGGCAAAGTCTTTTCCCTGGGGTGGGGGAGTTCAGAACTAGAGGGGCATAGGTTTCAAGTGAAAGGGAAAAGATTTCAAAAGGACCTAAGAGGCAACTTTTTCACACAGAGGGTGGTACGTGTATGGAATGAGCTGCCAGAGGATGTGGTGGAGGCTGGTACAATGACAACATTGAAGAGGCATTTGGATGGGTATATGAATAGGAAGGGTTTGGAGGGATATGGGCCGGGTGCTGGCAGGTGGGACGAGATTAAGTTGGGGTATCTGGACCGAATGGTCTGTTTCGGTGCTGTATAACTATCTAAGCATCTAGACAAGCACTTAAACTGCCAGGGGAATAGTCAGCTGGGGAGGCAGTTCAGAGAAATGGGATCAGTGTGGTTTGGTGTTGGCTTGTTGGCATCGACATGACGTTAGACTCTGTGATTTAATGACGTGTGCCGCGCTGTTTTTGTGAGGCCACACATCGCAGGGTCACTCTGTGAGGGGGAGTCGCTGATTTGGGTGGATTTAGTCACATCACCCACCCCTCCAGACCTCAGATCCCACTGCCTCCGTTCTCCCAGAACGGAATCCGTTTCCTTGCAGATTGGGAAAGAATCGGAAGGGACAGCCTTCCCGCGCGCCCAGATGGGAAGGGACGGAGCTGATTCCAGACAAATGGAGCACTGAAGTGGTGTGTATCTGCAGTGCGTGGCGTGGTCATGTATAGACTTGCGATGTGGTGAGGCGCTGAATTCCAACACGATCCTGACACTCCCCACCCTCTCCCCAACAGGAATCAACACAGACTCAGACAGCAAACTGCCCCCAACCAGCAACCTCAATCTCAACCAGCCCCCCCCCCCCCAGGACAGGGACAGCATAGGGTTAGATACAGGGTAAAGCTCCCTCTACACTGTCCCCCATCAAACACTCCCAGGAGAGGGACAGCACGGGGTTAGATACAGAGTAAAGCTCCCTCTACACTGTCTCCCCATCAAACACTCCCAGGAGAGGGACAGCACGGGGTTAGATACAGAGTAGAGCTCCCTCTACACTGTCTCCCCATCAAACACTCTCAGGACAGGGACAGCACGGGGTTAGATACAGGGTAAAGCTCTCTCTACAGTGTCCCGCCCATCAAACACTCCCAGGGACAGGGACAGCACGGGGTTAGATACAGACTAAAACTCCCTCTACACTGTCCCCACCCCATCAAACACTCCCAGGACAGGGACAGCACGGGATTAGATACAGAGTAAAGCTCCCTCTACACCGTCCCCCCATCAAACACCCCCAGGGACAGGGACAGCATGGGGTTAGATACAGACTAAAACTCCCTCTACACTGTCCCCACCCCATCAAACACCCCCAGGACAGGGACAGCATGGGGTTAGATACAGAGTAAAGCTCCCTCTACACTGTCCCCACCCCATCAAACACCCCCAGGACAGGGACAGCATGGGGTTAGATACAGAGTAAAGCTCTCTCTACACTGTTCCCCCATCAAACACTCTCAGGACAGAGACAGCATGGGGTTAGATACAGGGTAAAGCTCTCTCTACACCGTCCCCCTATCAAACAATCCCACGGACAGGGACAGCACGGGGTTAGATACAGAGTAAAGCTCTCTCTACGTGGGGTTAGATACAGAGTAAAGCTCCCTCTATGTGGGGTGAGATACAGAGTAAAGCTCCCTCAATGTGGGGTTAGATACAGAGTAAAGCTCCCTCAATGTAGGGTTAGATACAGAGTAAAGCTCCCTCTACACTGTCCCCCCATCAAACACTCCCAGGACAGAGACAGCACGGGGTTAGATACAGAGTAAAGCTCCCTCTACGTGGGGTGAGATACAGAGTAAAGCTCCCTCTACGTGGGGTGAGATACAGAGTAAAGCTCCCTCAATGTGGGGTGAGATACAGAGTAAAGCTCCCTCAATGTGGGGTTAGATACAGAGTAAAGCTCCCTCTACGTGGGGTGAGATACAGAGTAAAGCCCCCTCTATGTGGGGTTGGATACAGAGTAAAGCTCCCTCTGTGTGGGGTTGGATACAGAGTAAAGCTCCCTCTACCTGTCAGGGCTATGCCAGGACTCACTGACATCCTTCAGAGACAATCATCTGCCATTCTTCCCTGGTCTGACCTCCACGTGACTCCAGACCCGCAGCAATGTGATTGGCTCTGAACTGCCCTCTGTCATGGCCGGAGTGAGGGAGATTTGGGGGGAATGGTCCTTCCAACAATGCCCCTGTGATAGGAGAGATGACCTCAGCCCACTCTGTGACTGTCACTGCCCTGAGGCAGCCATCTCTTCCTAGTCCTGTCACCCTCGGCAGCCGATGCAGCACCACCACAGGTAAAACGGTGGGTGGGCAGGGCATTTTGAGCACAGGGAGATCCCACAGGGCCCACACAAGATCAGAAGCATGGCTCCAAACCAGAGGGATCTTTCCCATCCACAGGTCGATCGACGCTGCCACGTCCCAGTGACCCCATCGTACCCAGGTACCCAGTTTAAGGCCCGTTGGTTTTGGAGAGCAGGTAAGATTCATCATTTCCCCCTCACTCCTCTTCTTCAATCCTTCCCAACAGCCCTGGAGGTTTCCAGTCTCTTGCATCGGTGGGCCACTGTTCGACAATGTGGGGCTTCACAGGTGCACCCAGTGCAGCCCTCCCTCGGTGTGAACACTCAAACTCTTTGACCAAAGTGGGGGGTTGAGGTAGGGAACCCCACTCAGGTCTAGCTTCCCTTTGTTCACCCCCATGACCCCTCACACTACACCTGACGTCCCCTGAATGGGGCAGGGACTTTTTAGATTAGATTCCCTATAGTATGGAAACACGCCCTTCGGCCCAACAAGTCCAAACTGACCCTCCAAAGACCAACACGCCCAGACCCAGTCCCCTGCCCTATAGTTACTCCTGACTAATGTACCTAACATTAGGGACAATTTCCCAATGGCCAATCCACCCTAACCTGTACATCCCTGGACACTATGGGACAATTTCCCACGGCCAATCCACCCTAACCTGTACATCCCTGGACACTATGGGACAATTTCCCAATGGCCAATCCACCCTAACCTGTACATCCCTGGACACTATGGGACAATTTCCCAATGGCCAATCCACCCTAACCTGTACATCCCTGGACACTATGGGACAATTTCCCACGGCCAATCCACCCTAACCTGCACATCCCGGGGCACTATGGGACAATTTCCCACGGCCAATCCACCCTAACCTGTACATCCCTGGACACTATGGGACAATTTCCCACGGCCAATCCACCCTAACCTGCACATCCCTGGACACTATGGGACAATTTCCCACGGCCAATCCACCCTAACCTGCACATCCCTGGGCACTATGGGACAATTTCCCAATGGCCAATCCACCCTAACCTGCACATCCCTGGACACTATGGGACAATTTCCCAATGGCCAATCCACCCTAACCTGTACATCCCTGGACACTATGGGACAATTTCCCACGGCCAATCCACCCTAACCTGCACATCCCTGGGCACTATGGGACAATTTCCCACGGCCAATCCACCCTAACCTGCACATCCCTGGGCACTATGGGACAATTTCCCACGGCCAATCCACCCTAACCTGCACATCCCTGGGCACTATGGGACAATTTCCCATGGCCAACCCACCCTAACCTGCACATCTTTAGAGTGTGGGAGGAAACCGGAGCACCCGGAGGAAACCCCACGCAGACCCGGGGAGAATGTGCAAACTCCACACAGACAGTCACCCGAGGGTGGGATCGAACCGGGGTCCCTGGCGCTGGGAGGCAGCAGTGCTGACCACTGAGCCACCGTGACACCCTGCAACAGGCACTTTCAGAAAGGGGAGTCAGGGGAATACTGGAGAGCTGGTCTAAAGCCAGCACATAGGGGCAGCAGGGAATCAGGAAGGGTCGTGGAGTGTTGGTCCTTATTCCAAGGGGATTAGAGTGTAAGAGTAGGGAAGTCTGATTGTAGGAGACAATGAGCTCTGCAGATGCTGGGGATCGGAGTTGAGAGTGTGGTGCTGGAAAAGCACAGCAGGTCAGGCAGCATCCGAGGAGCAGGAGAATCGATGTTTCGGGCCATTCCTGATGAAGGGATCCAGCCCGAGAGGTCTCACTGCAGCTGGACATGGTGCTGGGAAGAGCACACCTCCAGGAGTTTGTGTTCCCTTATCTGAGGGAAGATCCCAGTTCCTCAGAGGCAGCACACAGGATGATCTCTCGGATGTACGGATTATCCTCTGAGCAAGGGTTAAACTGATTTGGGACTCACTGCAGCTGAGAGGAACAGGAGGGGATCCCACTGGAACAGGCAGGATTCTTCAGGGGTTTGACAGGGTCAATGCTGAGAGGGTGTGGGAGAGTCTGGGACCAGGATAAAGGGGACGCCAATTTAAGCCTGAGATGGGTAAACGTGCTTTCTCTCAGAAGGTTCTGTGTTTTAGGAACTCAGAGAGCTGTGTGGGAGCAGAGTCCTTGTGGACACTTAAGGCAGAGATCCAATAGATTCCGTATCCGTCAGGAGATTACGGTGAAAAGGCAGGAAAGTAGATCTGAGGATCAGCCATGATCCTGTTGAATGGAGGGGCTGAATGGCCTCCTACTGTCCCTATTTCCTACAGTCTGTCGGGGGAAGGGAGGTGCAGAGGGGAGTGGGAAACAGTTAGGAGTTTCTGAGAAAGAGCGAGAACCGAATGGAAGGGCTGAAGGGACTCTTTGGGTGCTGTCTGATACCTCAGGGCTGTTAAGCTCGTTCATTCTTACACTTTGCAACCAAACCTCCCCCTGGCAACACAACGGGATAGAGCCCACTTTGGGGTTTGAGCCCTGATGAAGGCCTCCTGCCTGAAACATCGATTTTCCTGCCCCTCGGATGCTGCCTGAGCTGCTGTGCTTTTCCAGCACCACTCTCTAACCTTGACTCTGATCTCCAGCATCTGCAGTCCTCAGTTTTGCCCCGTTTTGTTTAAACTGTCAGCTCCATGAGTGGTTTAGACAGCACGGATATGACAGGACAATATCCAATCCTTATCTTCAAAAACATCCCGAATCCAACCAGGAGTTTGTGACCGTGGGAATGGAGAGGGAACAGGATATGGGTGTGGGTGGGCTCTCTCTATCACTCTCTATCTCTCTAACACTATCCAACCATCTCTGTGTGTGTGTGTGTGTGAGGGAGAGTGGGAGAGTCTCTGTCTCTCTCTCTCTCTCTCTCTCTCTCTCTCCCTCCCTCTATCTCTCTCTCTCTCACTCACTCACTCTCTCTCCTGCATTGTAAGCGGTGCAGTACCTGAGTGGTGTTCCACGTGACTTCTTGGCGATGCTGTGGTGTGTAGCCAGTTTGCCTGTGGGTGCTAACAGACACTGCAGGAGGGTGAGGCAGCTCTGCCTCATGGTGCATACCACCGAGCAGCTCACGCAATGTCACAACCACTGGCAGAACCGGTTCCAAACGGTACACCGATTCTAACTGTGACCACCCGCGCTGCAAGCCATTCAAGGTGTCAGACCCGGTCAGTGCTGAGGGGATGGGCACTGTCGGAGGGTCAGTGCTGAGGGAGTGGGCACTGTCGGGGGGTCAGTGCTGAGGGAGTGGGCACTGTCGGGGGGTCAGTGCTGAGGGAGTGGGCACTGTCGGGGGGTCAGTGCTGAGGGAGTGGGCACTGTCGGGGGGTCAGAGCTGAGGGAGTGGGAACTGTCGGAGGGTCAGAGCTGAGAGGATGGGCACTGTCGGAGGGTCAGTGCTGAGGGAGCGGGCACTGTCGGAGGGTCAGAGCTGACGGAGTGGGCACTGTCGGGGGGTCAGTGCTGAGGGAGTGGGCACTGTCAGAGGGTCAGTGCTGAGGAAGTGGGCACTGTCAGAGGGTCAGTGCTGAGGAAGTGGGCACTGTCAGAGGGTCAGTGCTGAGGGAACATCGCACTGTCAGAGGGTCAGTGCTGAGGGAGTGCCGCACTGTCGGAGGGTCAGGGCTGAGGGAGTGGGCACTGACAGAGGGTCAGGGCTGAGGGAGCACTGCACTGTCGGAGGGTCAGTGCTGATGGAGCGGGCACTGTCGGGGGGGATAGTGCTGATGGAGTAGGCACTGTCGGAGGGTCAGTGCTGAGGGAGTTCCATATTGTCGGAGGGTCAGTGCTGAGGGAGTGCACACTGTTGGAGGGTCAGTGCTGAGGGAGCGCCGCACTGTCGGAGGGTCAGTGCTGAGGGAGTTCCGTACTGTCAGAGGGTCAGTGCTGAGGGTGTGGGCACTGTCAGAGGGTCAGTGCTGAGGGAATTTCGCACTGTTGGAGGGTCAGTGCTGAGGGAGTGCCGCACTGTCGGAGGGTCAGTGCTGAGGGAGTGCCGCACTGTCAGAGGGCCAGTGCTGAGGGAGTACCACACTGTCAGAGGGTCAGTGCTGAGGGAGTGCTGCACTGTCAGAGGGTCAGTGCTGAGGGAGTGCTGCACTGTCAGATGGTCAGTGCTGAGGGAGTGGGCAGAGTCCAGGATCCTGGAATTTCCTGTTTAGCCTCTCCCTGAAAATGAGAGGCAAATGCAAGCAGTGGGAGTCAGTGTCAGTCTGATGCTCCATAACTAGCCAGTGAGATGGTCAGGGAGGGTCAGTGTCCGATAGTGCGGCACTCCCTCAGCACTGACCCTCCGACAGTGCCCACTCCCTCAGCACTGACCCTCCGACAGTGCCCACTCCCTCAGCGTGACCCTCCAACAGTGCGGCACTCCCTCAGCACTGACCCTCCAACAGTGCGGCACTCCCTCAGCGTGACCCTCCAACAGTGCGGCACTCCCTCAGCACTGACCCTCTGACAGTGCCCACTCCCTCAGCACTGACCCTCCGACAGTGCGGCACTCCCTCAGCGTGACCCTCCAACAGTGCGGCACTCCCTCAGCACTGACCCTCTGACAGTGCCCACTCCCTCAGCACTGACCCTCCTACGTGCGGCACTCCCTCAGCACTGACCCTCCGACAGTGCCCACTCCGTCAGCACTGACCCTCCAACAGTGCGGCACTCCCTCAGCACTGACCCTCTGACAGTGCCCACTCCCTCAGCACTGACCCTCCAACGTGCGGCACTCCCTCAGCACTGACCCTCCGACAGTGCCCACGCCCTCGGCACTGACCCTCCGACAGTGCCCGCTCCCTCAGCACTGACCCTCCGACAGCGCCTGCTCCCTCGGCACTGCCTGCTGGGTCTCAGCCTATCGTGTGGGCCGTCAATCTGTGAGGATTAGGCCACACTTTGTACGGGCGTGTTGATTGAGCAGCACCACACCCCCAGCCAGGGGTGAGTAAATAACCTGCCTCTGACTGATTCTGCCTCTGCGCGTTTCGTTCCTGTTGTAACTGTGGGTTGGAGGAACGAACTGGGACATGACAGGTTTTCAAGAAAGCAGATGATTTTGGAATGTTGGTGCCTGACTTGCCAGTCGAAATGAGTCAGGTTACAATACAAGCCTCATTCATCTTGGAATATACATGTGTGTGTCATGTGCATCAGAAACATCTCAATTTAAGAAACCTGTAAACTCAGTCTTTGGAATGACGCGTCTGCAAAAGGTAGTCCTTCCCACCCTTTTAGCAGCTTTCTGACCCACCCTGCTACTTTGACTATTGCACAGTCAACTCCGAAACGTTATGAAGCTGTTATGAAACCTCGCTCAGCGATTCACTCCCACCTCCGCCCTCCCCTCGGGGCTTGCTGGCTGAACATTCAGCGATCTGCTCGGTTCAAAAGGAGGAGCAACACAGCTAGGATGGGCCCAATGGACTCCTCACGGCAGAATCCCACAACCCAGGCTTTCAGCCAAGCCTCTCCCAACTGGGATCAGAGGGAGCACTGTTCCTCAGACACTGCCTGACCCATGGAGGGGAGAGGGACAGGGAGAGGGGAGGAGTGTGGGGTGGGGCAGAGGGGGAGGGAAGGAGGGGAGGGGGAGGCAGAGGTAAAGCAGGCCATTCTGCCCTGGAAGACTGGCCCACTGTTCAGTAGGATCATGGTTAGTATCGGTGTGGGCTCAACCTCCCTATCCCCGGTGACCCCCCACCGTCAGTCAGTAATCTCTCCAACTCCACCTTGACCATATCCAGTGACCCCGCCCACTGCTCTCTCGGAGTTGGGGGGGTGGGGGATGGGGGAGGAATCATACAGACTCACACCCCACCCTCAGAGAGTAGACATTCCTGCTCATCTCCTTCTACAATGGGAGAGCCCTCATTCTGAGAGGGTGTTCCCTCCCCCATTCCTCACGAGGCTGGTGGGGGGGGGTATAATACCCGCCCAGCGACATCAGCACCACCCCCACCCATCTCGAATTAATCACCTCACCTTCCATTCTGAGGAAGGGTCACTCAAATGGATTCCTATACTCCTGATTTCTCTCCACAGATACTGCCCGACCTGCTGAGCTTTTCCAGCAATTGCCGTTTCTGTCTCCATCTGCCAAAACCCGGAATACAGGCGGCACGGTGGCACAGTGGTTAGCACTGCTGCCTCACAGCGCCAAAGACCCGGGTTCAATTCCCACCTCAGGCGACTGACTGTGTGGAGTTTGCACATTCTCCCCGTGTCTGCGTGGGTTTCCTCCGGGTGCTCCGGTTTCCTCCCACAGTCCAAAGATGTGCAGGTTAGGTGAGTTGGCCATGGGAAATTGCCCGTAGTGTTAGGTGTAAGGGAAGGGGTCTGGGTGGGTTGCTCTTCGAAGGGTCAGTGTGGACTTGTTGGGCCAAAGGGCCTGTTTCCACACTGGAAGTAATCGAATCTATCCATGAATTGGAAAGGTTTGGAGGGACAAAGGCCAGGCACAGGTTGGTGGGGTGAATTCAGTTTGGGAATATGTTGAGCACAGGCTGGTTGGGGAAAGGCTCTGCTTCCATGCGGCCTGACTTTATACATACGCAGGTTTCCTTACTCAGGAACTGTTTATCCCGGGAAGCAGTTGGGTGAACAGGCTCTGATGTACCTAACTCCTGTTTGAAATAAAGACACCAAAGCAGTGCTGAGTTTGCAGGCTGAGGTCTGACTTACAGCACATCTTCCCCAGCTAGAGGTATTGGCACAGGGGTATTAATCATCAGACTGCAAATCCAGAGTCAGGGGAATGTGTACAGTGGGGGTCGGTGATCAGTGTAATGGTAATCCAGAGACAGGGGAATGTGTACAGGGGGGACAGTGTATACTGTAATATCAGTGTAATGGTAATCCAGAGACAGGGGAATGTGTACATGGGGACAGTGTATACTGTAATATCACTGTAATGGTAATCCAGAGACAGGGGAATGTGTACATGGGGACAGTGTATACTGTAATATCACTGTAATGGTAATCCAGAGACAGGGGAATGTGTACAGGGGGGACAGTGTATACTGTAATATCACTGTAATGGTAATCCAGAGACAGGGGAATGTGTACAGGGGGGACAGTGTATACTGTAATATCAGTGTAATGGTAATCCAGAGACAGGGGAATGTGTACATGGGGACAGTGTATACTGTAATATCACTGTAATGGTAATCCAGAGACAGGGGAATGTGTACATGGGGACAGTGTATACTGTAATATCACTGTAATGGTAATCCAGAGACAGGGGAATGTGTACATGGGGACAGTGTATACTGTAATATCACTGTAATGGTAATCCAGAGACAGGGGAATGTGTACAGGGGGGACAGTGTATACTGTAATATCAGTGTAATGGTAATCCAGAGACAGGGGAATGTGTACAGTGGGGGACAGTGTATACTGTAATATCAGTGTAATGGTAATCCAGAGACAGGGGAATGTGTACAGTGGGGACAGTGTATACTGTAATATCACTGTAATGGTAATCCAGAGACAGGGGAATGTGTACAGGGGGGACAGTGTATACTGTAATATCAGTGTAATGGTAATCCAGAGACAGGGGAATGTGTACAGGGGGACAGTGTATATTGTAATATCAGTGTAATGGTAATCCAGAGACAGGGGAATGTGTACAGGGGGGGACAGTGTACATTGTAATACTAGTGTAATGGTAATCCAGAGACAGGGGAATGTGTACAGGGGGGGACAGTGTACATTGTAATACTAGTGTAATGGTAATCCAGAGACAGGGGAATGTGTACAGGGGGGGACAGTGTACATTGTAATACTAGTGTAATGGTAATCCAGAGACAGGGGAATGTGTACAGGGGGGGACAGTGTACATTGTAATACTAGTGTAATGGTAATCCAGAGACAGGGGAATGTGTACAGTGGGGACAGTGTATACTGTAATATCAGTGTAATGGTAATCCAGAGACAGGGGAATGTGTACAGTGGGGGACAGTGTATACTGTCATATCACTGTAATGGTAATCCAGAGACAGGGGAATGTGTACAGGGGGGGACAGTGTATACTGTAATATCAGTGTAATGGTGATCCAGAGTCAGGGGAATGTGTACAGGGGGGACAGTGTATACTGTAATATCAGTGTAATGGTAATCCAGAGACAGGGGAATGTGTACAGTGGGGGACAGTGTATACTGTAATATCAGTGTAATGGTAATCCAGAGACAGGGGAATGTGTACAGTGGGGGACAGTGTATACTGTCATTTCACTGTAATGGTAATCCAGAGACAGGGGAATGTGTACAGTGGGGGACAGTGTATACTGTAATATTAGTGTAATGGTAATCCAGAGACAGGGGAATGTGTACAGGGGGGACGGTGTATACTGTAATATCAGTGTAATGGTAATCCAGAGACAGGGGAACGTGTACATGGGGACAGTGTATACTGTAATATCAGTGTAATGGTAATCCAGAGTCAGGGGAATGTGTACATGGGGGGACAGTGTATATTGTAATATCAGTGTAATGGTAATCCAGAGACAGGGGAATGTGTACAGGGGGGGACAGTGTATACTGTAATATCAGTGTAATGGTAATCCAGAGACAGGGGAATGTGTACAGTGGGGGACAGTGTATATTGTAATACTAGTGTAATGGTATTCCAGAGACAGGGGAATGTGTACACGGGGGACAGTGTATACTGTAATATCAGTGTAATGGTAATCCAGAGACAGGGGAATGTGTACAGTGGGGGACAGTGTATACTGTAATATCAGTGTAATGGTAATCCAGAGACAGGGGAATGTGTACAGGGGGGGACAGTGTATACTGTAATATCAGTGTAATGGTAATCCAGAGACAGGGGAATGTGTACAGGGGGGACAGTGTATACTGTAATATCAGTCTAATAGTAATCCAGAGACAGGGGAATGTGTACAGGGGGGACAGTGTATACTGTAATATCAGTGTAATGGTAATCCAGAGACAGGGGAATGTGTACAGGGGGGACGGTGTATACTGTAATATCAGTGTAATGGTAATCCAGAGACAGGGGAATGTGTACATGGGGACAGTGGATACTGTAATATCAGTGTAATGGTAATCCAGAGTCAGGGGAATGTGTACATGGGGGGACAGTGTATATTGTAATATCAGTGTAATGGTAATCCAGTGACAGGGGAATGTGTACAGGGGGGGACAGTGTATACTGTAATATCAGTGTAATGGTAATCCAGAGACAGGGGAATGTGTACAGGGGGGGACAGTGTATACTGTAATATCAGTGTAATGGTAATCCAGAGACAGGGGAATGTGTACATGGGGGGACAGTGTATACTGTAATATCAGTCTAATAGTAATCCAGAGACAGGGGAATGTGTACAGGGGGGACAGTGTATACTGTAATATCACTGTAATGGTAATCCAGAGACAGGGGAATGTGTACAGTGGGGACAGTGTATATTGTAATATCAGTGTAATGGTAATCCAGAGCCAGGGGAATTTGTACAGGGGGGACAGTGTATACTGTAATATCAGTGTAATGGTAATCCAGAGACAGGGGAATGTGTACAGTGGGGGACAGTGTATACTGTAATATCAGTGTAATGGTAATCCAGAGACAGGGGAATGTGTACAGGGTGGACAGTGTATATTGTAATATCAGTGTAATGGTAATCCAGAGTCAGGGGAATGTGTACAGTGGGGGACAGTGTATACTGTAATATCAGTGTACTGGTGATCCAGAGACAGGGGACTGTGTACAGGGGGGGACAGTGTATACTGTAATATCAGTGTAATGGTGATCCAGAGACAGGGGAATGTGTACATGGGGACAGTGTATACTGTAATATCAGTGTATGGTGATCCAGAGACAGGGGAATGTGTACAGTGGGGGACAGTGTATATTGTAATATCAGTGTAATGCTAATCCAGAAACAGGGGAATGTGTACAGTGGGGGACAGTGTATACTGTCATATCACTGTAATGGTAATCCAGAGACAGGGGAATGTGTACATGGGGACAGTGTATACTGTAATATCAGTGTAATGGTAATCCAGAGACAGAGGAATGTGTACAGGGGGGACAGTGGAGACTGTAATATCAGTGTAATGGTAATCCAGAGACAGGGGAATGTGTACAGTGGGGGGACAGGGTATACTGTAATATCAGTGTAATGGTAATCCAGAGACAGGGGAATGTGTACAGTGGGGGACAGTGTATACTGTAATATCAGTGTAATGGTAATCCAGAGACAGGGGAATGTGTACATGGGGGACAGTGTATACTGTAATATCAGTGTAATGGTAATCCAGAGTCAGGGGAATGTGTACACGGGGACAGGGTATACTGTAATATCAGTGTAATGGTAATCCAGAGACAGGGGAATGTGTACAGGGGGGGACAGTGTATACTGTAATATCAGTGTAATGGTAATCCAGAGACAGGGGAATGTGTACAGGGGGGGACAGTGTATACTGTAATATCAGTGTAATGGTGATCCAGAGACAGGGGAATGTGTACAGGGGGGACAGTGTATACTGTAATATCAGTGTAATGGTAATCCAGAGACAGGGGAATGTGTACAGGGGGTACAGTGTATACTGTTATATCACTGTAATGGTAATCCAGAGACAGGAGAATGTGTACAGGGGGGGACAGTGTATACTGTAATATCAGTGTAATGGTAATCCAGAGACAGAGGAATGTGTACAGTGGGGGACAGTGTATACTGTAATATCAGTGTAATGGTAATCCAGAGACAGGGGAATGTTTACAGTGGGGGACGGTGTATACTGTAATATCAGTGTAATGGTAATCCAGAGTCAGGGGAATGTGTACAGTGGGGGACAGTGTATACTGTAATATCAGTGTAATGGTAATCCAGAGACAGGGGAATGTGTACAGTGGGGGACGGTGTATACTGTAATATCAGTGTAATGGTAATCCAGAGACAGGGGAATGTGTACAGGGGGGACAGTGTATACTGTAATATCAGTGTAATGGTAATCCAGAGACAGGGGAATGTGTACAGGGGGGGACAGTGTATATTGTAATACTAGTGTAATGGTAATCCAGAGACAGGGGAATGTGTACAGGGGGACAGTGTATATTGTAATATCAGTGTAAAGGTAATCCAGAGTCAGGGGAATGTGTACAGGGGGGACAGTGTATACTGTAATATCAGTGTAATGGTAATCCAGAGACAGGGGAATGTGTACAGGGGGGACAGTGTATACTGTAATATCAGTCTAATAGTAATCCAGAGACAGGGGAATGTGTACAGGGGGGACAGTGTATACTGTAATATCAGTGTAATGGTAATCCAGAGACAGGGGAATGTGTACAGGGGGGACGGTGTATACTGTAATATCAGTGTAATGGTAATCCAGAGACAGGGGAATGTGTACAGTGGGGGACAGTGTATACTGTAATATCAATGTAATGGTAATCCAGAGACAGGGGAATGTGTACAGGGGGGGACAGTGTATACTGTAATATCAGTGTAATGGTGATCCAGAGACAGGGGAATGTGTACATGGGGGACAGTGGATACTGTAATATCAGTGTAATGGTAATCCAGAGACAGGGGAATGTGTACAGGGGGGACGGTGTATACTGTAATATCACTGTAATGGTAATCCAGAGACAGGGGAATGTGTACATGGGGGGACAGTGTATACTGTAATATCAGTGTAATGGTAATCCAGAGACAGGGGAATGTGTACATGGGGGACAGTGTATACTGTAATATCAGTGTAATGGTAATCCAGAGACAGGGGAATGTGTACATGGGGGACAGTGTATACTGTAATATCAGTGTAATGGTAATCCAGAGACAGGGGAATGTGTACATGGGGGGACAGTGTATACTGTAATATCAGTGTAATGGTAATCCAGAGACAGGGGAATGTGTACATGGGGGGACAGTGTATACTGTAATATCAGTGTAATGGTAATCCAGAGACAGGGGAATGTGTACAGGGGGGACAGTGTATACTGTTATATCAGTGTAATGGTAACCCAGAGACAGGAGAATGTCTACAGTGGGGGACAGTGTATACTGTAATATCAGTGTAATGGTAATCCAGAGACAGGGGAATGTGTACAGTGGGGGGACAGGGTATACTGTAATATCAGTGTAATGGTAATCCAGAGTCAGGGCAATGTGTACAGTGGGGGGACAGGGTATACTGTAATATCAGTGTAATGGTAATCCAGAGACAGGGGAATGTGTACATGGGGGGACAGTGTATACTGTAATATCAGTGTAATGGTAATCCAGAGACAGGGGAATGTGTACATGGGGGACAGTGTATACTGTAATATCAGTGTAATGGTAATCCAGAGACAGGAGAATGTCTACAGGGGGGGACAGTGTAGACTGTAATATCAGTGTAATGGTAATCCAGACAGGGGAATGTGTACAGGGGGGCAGTGTATACTGTAATATCAGTGTAATGGTGATCCAGAGACAAGGGAATGTGTACATGGGGGGACAGTGTATACTGTAATATCAGTGTAATGGTAATCCAGAGACAGGGGAATGTGTACAGTGGGGGGACAGGGTATACTGTAATATCAGTGTAATGGTAATCCAGAGACAGGGGAATGTGTACAGTGGGGGACAGTGTATACTGTAATATCAGTGTAATGGTAATCCAGAGACAGGGGAATGTGTACAGGGGGGGACAGTGTAGACTGTAATATCACTGTAATGGTAATCCAGAGACAGGAGAATATCTACAGGGGGGGACAGTGTATACTGTAATATCAGTGTAATGGTAATCCAGAGACAGGGGAATGTGTACAGTGGGGGGACAGGGTATACTGTAATATCAGTGTAATGGTAATCCAGAGACAGGGGAATGTGTACAGTGGGGGACAGGGTATACTGTAATATCAGTGTAATGGTAATCCAGAGTCAGGGGAATGTGTACAGTGGGGGACAGTGTATACTGTAATATCAGTGTAATGGTAATCCAGAGACAGGGGAATGTGTACATGGGGGGACAGTGTATACTGTAATATCAGTGTAACGGTAATCCAGAGACAGGGGAATGTGTACATGGGGGGACAGTGGATACTGTAATATCAGTGTAATGGTAATCCAGAGACAGGGGAATGTGTACAGGGGGACAGTGTATACTGTAATATCAGTGTAATGGTAATCCAGAGACAGGGGAATGTGTACATGGGGGGACAGTGTATACTGTAATATCAGTGTAATGGTAATCCAGAGACAGGGGAATGTGTACATGGGGGACAGTGTATACTGTTATATCAGTGTAATGGTAATCCAGAGACAGGAGAATGTCTACAGTGGGGGACAGTGTATACTGTAATATCAGTGTAATGGTAATCCAGAGACAGGGGAATGTGTACATGGGGGGACAGTGGATACTGTAATATCAGTGTAATGGTAATCCAGAGACAGGGGAATGTGTACAGGGGGACAGTGTATACTGTAATATCAGTGTAATGGTAATCCAGAGACAGGGGAATGTGTACATGGGGGGACAGTGTATACTGTAATATCAGTGTAATGGTAATCCAGAGACAGGGGAATGTGTACATGGGGGACAGTGTATACTGTTATATCAGTGTAATGGTAATCCAGAGACAGGAGAATGTCTACAGTGGGGGACAGTGTATACTGTAATATCAGTGTAATGGTAATCCAGAGACAGGGGAATGTGTACAGTGGGGGGACAGGGTATACTGTAATATCAGTGTAATGGTAATCCAGAGTCAGGGCAATGTGTACAGTGGGGGGACAGGGTATACTGTAATATCAGTGTAATGGTAATCCAGAGACAGGGGAATGTGTACATGGGGGGACAGTGTATAGTGTAATATCAGTGTAATGGTAATCCAGAGACAGGGGAATGTGTACATGGGGGACAGTGTATACTGTAATATCAGTGTAATGGTAATCCAGAGACAGGAGAATGTCTACAGGGGGGGACAGTGTAGACTGTAATATCAGTGTAATGGTAATCCAGACAGGGGAATGTGTACAGGGGGGCAGTGTATACTGTAATATCAGTGTAATGGTGATCCAGAGACAAGGGAATGTGTACATGGGGGGACAGTGTATACTGTAATATCAGTGTAATGGTAATCCAGAGACAGGGGAATGTGTACAGTGGGGGGACAGGGTATACTGTAATATCAGTGTAATGGTAATCCAGAGACAGGGGAATGTGTACAGGGGGGACGGTGTATACTGTAATATCAGTGTAATGGTAATCCAGAGACAGGGGAATGTGTACAGGGGGGGACAGTGTAGACTGTAATATCAGTGTAATGGTAATCCAGAGACAGGAGAATATCTACAGGGGGGGACAGTGTATACTGTAATATCAGTGTAATGGTAATCCAGAGACAGGGGAATGTGTACAGTGGGGGGACAGGGTATACTGTAATATCAGTGTAATGGTAATCCAGAGACAGGGGAATGTGTACAGGGGGGACGGTGTATACTGTAATATCAGTGTAATGGTAATCCAGAGACAGGGGAATGTGTACAGTGGGGACAGTGTATATTGTAATACTAGTGTAATGGTAATCCAGAGACAGGGGAATGTGTACAGTGGGGACAGTGTATATTGTAATACTAGTGTAATGGTAATCCAGAGACAGGGGAATGTGTACAGGGGGACAGTGTATACTGTAATATCAGTCTAATAGTAATCCAGACAGGGGAATGTGTACAGGGGGGCAGTGTATACTGTAATATCAGTGTAATGGTGATCCAGAGACAAGGGAATGTGTACACGGGGGGACAGTGTATACTGTAATATCAGTGTAATGGTAATCCAGAGACAGGGGAATGTGTACATGGGGGACAGTGTATACTGTAATATCAGTGTAATGGTAATCCAGAGACAGGAGAATGTGTACAGGGGGGACGGTGTATACTGTAATATCAGTGTAATGGTAATCCAGAGACAGGGGAATGTGTACAGTGGGGGGACAGGGTATACTGTAATATCAGTGTAATGGTAATCCAGAGACAGGGGAATGTGTACATGGGGGGACAGTGTATACTGTAATATCAGTGTAATGGTAATCCAGAGACAGGGGAATGTGTACATGGGGGACAGTGTAGACTGTAATATCAGTGTAATGGTAATCCAGAGACAGGAGAATATCTACAGGGGGGGACAGTGTAGACTGTAATATCAGTGTAATGGTAATCCAGACAGGGGAATGTGTACAGGGGGGCAGTGTATACTGTAATATCAGTGTAATGGTGATCCAGAGACAAGGGAATGTGTACAGGGGGGACAGTGTATACTGTAATATCAGTGTAATGGTAATCCAGAGACAGGGGAATGTGTACAGTGGGGGGACAGTGTATACTGTAATATCAGTGTAATGGTAATCCAGAGACAGGGGAATGTGTACAGTGGGGGGACAGTGTATATTGTAATACTAGTGTAATGGTAATCCAGAGACAGGGGAATGTGTACAGGGGGTCAGTGTATACTGTAATATCAGTCTAATAGTAATCCAGACAGGGGAATGTGTACAGGGGGGCAGTGTATACTGTAATATCAGTGTAATGGTGATCCAGAGACAAGGGAATGTGTACATGGGGGGACAGTGTATACTGTAATATCAGTGTAATGGTAATCCAGAGACAGGGGAATGTGTACAGTGGGGGGACAGGGTATACTGTAATATCAGTGTAATGGTAATCCAGAGACAGGGGAATGTGTACAGTGGGGGACAGTGTATACTGTAATATCAGTGTAATGGTAATCCAGAGACAGGGGAATGTGTACATGGGGGGACAGTGTATACTGTAATATCAGTGTAATGGTGATCCAGAGTCAGGGGAATGTGTACATGGGGGGACAGTGTATACTGTAATATCAGTGTAATGGTAATCCAGAGACAGGGGAATGTGTACATGGGGGGACAGTGTATACTGTAATATCAGTGTAAAGGTGATCCAGAGACAGGGGAATGTGTACATGGGGGGACAGTGTATACTGTAATATCAGTGTAATGGTAATCCAGAGACAGGGGAATGTGTACAGTGGGGGACAGTGTATACTGTAATGTCAGTGTAATGGTAATCCAGAGACAGGGGAATGTGTACATGGGGGGACAGTGTATACTGTAATATCAGTGTAATGGTAATCCAGAGACAGGGGAATGTGTACAGTGGGGACAGTGTATATTGTAATACTAGTGTAATGGTAATCCAGAGACAGGGGAATGTGTACAGTGGGGGACAGTGTATACTGTAATATCAGTGTCATGGTAATCCAGAGACAGGGGAATGTGTACATGGGGACAGTGTATACTGTAATATCAGTGTAATGGTAATCCAGAGTCAGGGGAATGCGTACAGTGGGGGTCGGTGTATACTGTAATATCAGTGTAATGGTAATCCAGAGACAGGGGAATGTGTACAGTGGGACAGTGTATACTGTAATATCAGTGTAATGGTAATCCAGAGACAGGGGAATGTGTACACGGGGGACAGTGTATACTGTAATATCAGTGTAATGGTAATCCAGAGACAGGGGAATGTGTACAGGGGGACAGTGTATACTGTAATATCAGTGTAATGGTAATCCAGAGACAGGGGAATGTGTACACGGGGACAGTGTATACTGTAATATCAGTGTAACGGTAATCCAGAGACAGGGGAATGTGTACACGGGGGACAGTGTATATTGTAATATCAGTGTAATGGTAATCCAGAGTCAGGGGAATGTGTACAGGGGGACAGTGTATATTGTAATACTAGTGTAATGGTAATCCAGAGACAGGGGAATGTGTACAGTGGGGGACAGTGTATATTGTAATATCAGTGTAATGGTAATCCAGAGACAGGGGAATGTGTACACGGGGACAGTGTATATTGTAATATCAGTTAATGGTAATCCAGAGACAGGGGAATGTGTACAGTGGGGGACATTGTATACTATAATATCAGTGTAATGGTAATCCAGAGACAGGGGAATGTGTACAGGGGGGACAGTGTATACTGTAATATCAGTGTAATGGTAATCCAGAGACAGGGGAATGTGTACAGGGGGACAGTGAATACTGTAATATCAGTGTAATGGTAATCCAGAGTCAGGGGAATGTGTACAGGGGGACAGTGTATACTGTAATATCAGTGTAATGGTAATCCAGAGACAGGGGAATGTGTACAGTGGGGACAGTGTATACTGTAATATCAGTGCAATGGTGATCCAGAGACAGGGGAATGTGTACAGGGGGGACAGTGTATACTGTAATATCAGTGTAATGGTAATCCAGAGACAGGGGAATGTGTACAGGGGGGGACAGTGTATATTGTAATACTAGTGTAATGGTAATCCAGAGACAGGGGAATGTGTACACGGGGACAGTGTATACTGTAATATCAGTGTAATGGTAATCCAGAGACAGGGGAATGTGTACAGTGGGGACAGTGAATATTGTAATATCAGTGTAATGGTGATCCAGAGTCAGGGGAATGTGTACAGGGGGGACAGTGTATACTGTAATATCAGTGTAATGGTAATCCAGAGTCAGGGGAATGTGTACAGGGGGACAGTGTATATTGTAATATCAGTGTAATGGTAATCCAGAGTCAGGGGAATGTGTACAGGGGGGACAGTGTATACTGTAATATCAGTGTAATGGTAATCCAGAGACAGGGGAATGTGTACAGGGGGGGACAGTGTATACTGTAATATCAGTGTAATGGTAATCCAGAGACAGGGGAATGTGTACATGGGGGGACAGTGTGTACTGTAATATCAGTGTATTGGTAATCCAGAGACAGGGGAATGTGTACAGGGGGACAGTGTATACTGTAATATCAGTGTAATGGTAATCCAGAGACAGGGGAATGTGTACAGCGGGGACAGTGTATACTGTAATATCAGTGTAATGGTAATCCAGAGTCAGGGGAATGTGTACATGGGGGGACAGTGTATATTGTAATACTAGTGTAATGGTAATCCAGAGACAGGGGAATGTGTACAGGGGGGGACAGTGTATACTGTAATATCAGTGTAATGGTAATCCAGAGACAGGGGAATGTGTACACGGGGACAGCGTATACTGTAATATCAGTGTAATGGTAATCCAGAGACAGGGGAATGTGTACAGTGGGGGACAGTGTATATTGTAATATCAGTGTAATGGTAATCCAGAGACAGGGGAATGTGTACAGGGGGGGACAGTGTATACTGTAATATCAGTGTAATGGTAATCCAGAGACAGGGGAATGTGTACATGGGGGGACAGTGTATACTGTAATATCAGTGTAATGGTAATCCAGAGTCAGGGGAATGTGTACAGGGGGGGACAGTGTATATTGTAATACTAGTGTAATATTAATCCAGAGACAGGGGAATGTGTACAGGGGGGGACAGTGTATATTGTAATACTAGTGTAATATTAATCCAGAGACAGGGGAATGTGTACACGGGGACAGTGTATACTGTAATATCAGTGTAATGGTAATCCAGAGACAGGGGAATGTGTACAGGGGGGACAGTGTATACTGTAATATCAGTGTAATGGTAATCCAGAGACAGGGGAATGTGTACAGGGGGGGACAGTGTATATTGTAATATCAGTGTAATGGTGATCCAGAGACAGGGGAATGTGTACAGGGTGGACAGTGTATACTGTAATATCAGTGTATTGGTAATCCAGAGTCAGGGAAATGTGTACACGGGGACAGTGTATACTGTAATATCAGTGTAATGGTGATCCAGAGACAGGGGAATGTGTACACGGGGACAGTGTATACTGTAATATCAGTGTAATGGTAATCCAGAGACAGGGGAATGTGTACAGGGGGGGACAGTGCATATTGTAATATCAGTGTAATGGTAATCCAGAGACAGGGGAATGTGTACAGGGGGGGACAGTGTATATTGTAATACTAGTGTAATGGTAATCCAGAATTTCAGGCCAATCTGTTGAGGACATTTGTTTGAATCTCACCCATGGATTTCCGTGAACATTGGATTTCATTAAAATCTGGAATGAAGAGATGGTTTTATGGTGACCATTTTTGTTTTTTTGTTTAAAAACCCATTAATTGGATCGTGCAATCATACAGCACAGAAACAAACCCTTCGGCCCAACCAGTCCGTGCTGACCCTAAGCCCACACCTATCTAGTCCAGGAACCTGGAAGTACTCAGGGATGCCCTCACAAGGACGGGGTACGATGCCCAACTCATCGACCGCCCGTTCCGACGTGCCACAGCGAGAATCCTTAATGACACGGGCTGCAACCGATAGGGTACCCTTTGTTGTTCTGTACTTCCCAGGTCCTGAAAAATTACGCCATGTTCTTCGTGACCTGCAACACATTATCAATGAGGATGAGCACCTCACCAAGACCTTCCCACACCTCCACCTCTCACCTTTAAACAACCACCAAACCTCAAACTGATCATTGTTCATAGCAAGCTGCCCGGTCTTCATACAACCCTGTCATGGGAGACGCCGCAAAACATGTCCGAGTGTGGACAGGGATCCCACCATTACACATGGGGACACCTCCCACCTTGTACATGGTAGGTACCCATGTGACTCAGCCAACGTTGTCTATCTCATACGCTGCAGGCAAGGATGCCCGGAGGCATGGTACATTGGGGAACCCGAACAAAGGCTACGACAACAGATGAATGGGCACCGCACAACAATCAACAGACAGGAGGGTTCCCTCCCAGTTGGGGAACACTTCAGTGGTCCAGGACATTCAACCTCGGACCTTTGGGTGACCATCCTCCAAGGGACAGGCAGCAGCGAAACATGGCCGAGCAGAGGCTGATAGCTAAGGTCAGTACCCATAAGGAGGGTCTCAACTGGGACCTTGGGTTCATCTCACACTACAGGTGACCACCATTGCACTATACACACACACAAACACACACACACACAGGCACTCTGATACACACATGTACACACACACACACACACACAAACACACACACACAGGCACTCCTATACACACATGTACACACACACACACACACACACACAAACACACACACACAGGCACTCTGATACACACATGTACACACACACACACACACACACACACACACACACACACAAACACACACACACAGGCACTCCTATACACACATGTACACACACACACACACACAGACAGGCACTCCTATACACACATGTACACACACATGTGAACACACACACACACACACACGTACACACAGGCATGCCCACAGACACTCAAACACACCCTTACAGACTTACTCCCACACTCCCACATGCACCCCCTCACAGACTTAAGACACTCTATACTCACATACACACACATATACACTCTCTCTCACACTCACAACCCCTCACCCCAGACACACACACACGCACACACACACACACACACACGCACACGCACACACACACACACACACACACATATACGTTTGTGGGGTGAATTTGTACTTGCAGAGTTACATTGTACTTTGCTCAAAAACTGTATGAATTCATGTAAGACTCTGTTATCTCAACACTTTCAACATACTGTCTGGCTGACACCAATTGTTACAGCTAACCTGAGAATGTAACTTTTAAAAAACATTTTGTGATTTACACATGAATGAAGTGAAACTCTCATGGTATTCGAACAGATGAGAGACTCAACAGACAATCAAGGTATTTTTCAATGTGTAATCTCAGTTACACCACACTAAATGTTTGCTATAAATTCTGTGCCTTACAATTGTGTCCTCCACACCCACCTGATGAAGGAGCAGTGCTCCGAAAGCTAGTGCTTCCAAATAAACCTGTTGGACTATAACCTGGTGTTGTGTGATTTTTAACTCTATACACCCCAGTCCAACACCAGCATCTCCAAATCATAAACTAGCCCCAGCTGCCTGCTCCTGGCCCATATCCCTCCAACCGTTTCCTATCTAGGTCCTTATCCAAATGTCTTTGAAATGTTGTAACCATATCCACACCCACCAGTCCCTCAGGAAGTTTAATACACACGCGAACCCCCCCTCTGTGTGAAAACATTGCCCCTCATGTCTCTTTTAAATCCTTCTCCTCTCACCCTAAAAATGCGTCCCTTTCCTTTTCCAATGCTGCCATCCTAGGGAACAGAGTCCTACCATTAATCCTATCTCTACCCCTCATGGTTTTATAAACCTCTATCAGATCGCCTCTCAACCTCCTGTGCTCCACTGAAAAACCTCCCAGCCTATCCACTCCCTTCGTATAACTCAATCTTTCCAGCTTACTCGTGTCCCTCCTAGGGAGTGTTACTGAACAAAGAGACCTTGGAGTGTAGGTTCATAGCTCCTTGAAAGTGGAGTCGCAGGTAGATAGGATAGTGAAGAAGGCGTTTGGTATGCTTTCCTTTATTGGTCAGAGTATTGAGTACAGGAGTTGGGAGGTCATGTTGCAGCTGGACGGGACATTGGTTAGGCCACTGTTGGAATATTGTGTGCAATTCTGGTCTCCTTCCTATCGGAAAGATGTTGTGAAACTTGAAAGGGTTCAGAAAAGATTTACAAGGATGTTGCCAGGGTTGGAGGATCTGAGCTACAGGGAGAGGCTGAACAGGCTGGGGCTGTTTTCCCTGGAGTGTCGGAGGCTGAGGGGTGACCTTATAGAGGTTTACAAAATTATGAGGGGCATGGATAGGATAAATAGACAAAGTCTTTTCCCTGGGGTGGGGGAGTCCAGAACTATATGAATAGGAAGGGTTTGGAGGGATATGGGCCGGGTGCTGGCTGGTGAGACTAGATTGGGTTGGGATATCTGGTCGGTATGGAGGAGTTGGGCTGAAGGGTCTGTTTCCGTGCTGTACGTCTCTACAACTTGATGACCCAAACCGGACACAGTATTCCAGAAGAGGCCACACCAAGAAATAAAGCCTCTGAGGGGAAAGAAATCCTCTGGCTTCTTTCTGATTCAAGACTCACAGCAATGTGTGGTCGACTCTTAACTGGGCAAATAGGGATGGGCAATAAATGCCGACCTGGGAATGACGTTGAAGATATATCCAGGGCAACACTTCCATTCCACCTGCCTTCCCTTCATTTTGCTGTCCCTGCAGACTGACATTCTGCAGTTCCCAGCGCTCCTGCTCTATACTCGAGACAGGCAACTCCTTCATCAGCTGCCAGGCTCTTTTGGAGGTTCGGAGGTTGGGACAGGTTCCACAGAAATGCAGGCTTTTTCCTTTCTGTTGTGACCGTAACACAGTCGGCTGGGTGCACCTCATAGAATCTGAGTTCCCCGATTGGGGCTGTTAATCCGGCCCAATCAGGGAGGCCCGGCTGTCAGCTGAAAAGCATGAGTGTTGGAGATACTGACACACTGGAGCCTGACTCTGTATGAGGCAGGACTAGAGTCACTTACATTCCCCACGTGTAAATAAAGGGTGACTTAGTGATAGGATACCGGCCTCTGGGGAGTTACTTCACTTTCCACCAGTCTTCCTTTGTGAGACAGTTACAGAGATGTACAGCACAGAAACAGACCCTTCGGTCCAACCCGTCCCCGCCGACCAGATATCCCAACCTAATCAAGTCCCATTTGTCAGCACTTGGCCCATATCCCTCCAAACCCGTCCTATTCATATACCCATCCAAATGCCTTTTAAATGCTGCAATTGTACCAGCCTCTGGCAGCTCATTCCAAACACGTACCACCCTCTGTGTGAAAAAGTTGCCCCTTAGGTCTCTTTTATATCTTTCCCCCCTCACCCTAAACCTATGCTCCTCTAGTTCTGGACTCACCCCACCTCAGAGAAAAGACCTTGCCTATTTACCCTATCCATGTCCCCTCACGATTTTATAAACCTCTATAAGGTCACCCCTCAGCCTCCGACTCTCCAGGGAAAACAGCCCCATTCAGCCTCCAACCCTGGTAACGTCCTTGTAAATCTTTTCTGCACCCTTTCAAGTTTCACAACATCTTTCCGATAGCAGTGAGACCAGGGTTATTCGCAATACTCCAAACATGGCCCCACCAATTTTCAGCCGCAACATGACGCCCTCAACTCCTGTACTCAATACTCTGAGCAATAAATCAAAACGTACCTGGTGATGCTCAGGACTGTTGGTGGCATTTAAAACTCAGTAGTGAATAAATCGTGGAAGTGAAAGCTAGTCTCAGGGACAGTGACCATGAAATAATCACCGATTGCTGTAAAATCACATCTAGGAAGAAAATCTATTGGCTGACATGTGACCCCAGAACCATGGGACCGTCACTGTAATAACCCCAGCAAGACCATTGGATCCCGGGGCAATTAGGGATGGGTAAGACCTGCTGGATCAGCCAGCGATGCTCACATCCCTCCGGGAAATTAAAGAGTTTTCCCGGCATTCCTGTTCCCATCCCAACCTCGCCGACTGATCATGGAATATCCTCAAAGAGGTGTTGGATTTAGCACTGGGGGTAAGTGAGGACGGCAGATGCTGGAGATCAGAGCTGAAAAATGTGTTGCTGGAAAAGCGCAGCAGGTCAGGCAGCATCCAAGGAGCCTTCTAAGGCCTAAGAAACGTCGATTCTCCTGCTCCTTGGATGCTGCCTGACCTGCTGCGCTTTTCCAGCAACACATTTTCAGCTAAAGCAATGGGGGCTAAAGGGAATCCGAGGGAATGGGGATGGGGAGAGGGGAAGCAGGAACGGGCTCCATTGAGGAAAGGTCACGACTGGACC